>NC_045598.1:170564751-170867781 GCF_009762305.2 Zalophus californianus | reverse complement strand
TCAAATAAAACAAAAAAGATCAAAAAAATTAACAATCAACCCACAAAGTTTTATGAAATAAGTCTAAGTCATGAATATTAATGCATATTTAAAAATTTTAGCCACAGCCTTTTTAGTAACTATGAAAGAAATAATGTTCCTGGTAAAAAGATTCTCTACTCTTTCATACTGTTTACTAAATATTTGAAGGTGATAAGATCTTCAGATCTTTCCTTTTTTTTTCCAGCATCATCTTCCTGGTAACCTTTTCTTATTCTCCCACTACAAATAACTTAACGTTACTTTAAATACTATTTAAGAAATATATGTTGCTATTAAATTATCTATTAATTAAAGAGTCGTTTATTGAGAACCAAGGTGCAAGTACATACACAGGGTAATAAAGATCAATTGGCCATGTTTATTAGGGGCAGGCAGACTCAGATAGAAAAGCATAATTATAGGACATAGGGATTATGATAAATTGACTCTCTGAAGAAGGGCTATATGATCCCCTGAAATTAAAGAGAGCATTTAATGAACCCCGACTGGACCTCAAACTGGAAGGCCTCAAATCTACCGCCAGGCACTGTAGAAGAATACTCAGGGAGAAAAAAAAAAAAAAAAAAAGGTGAGGTTCTGTCTCCAGGAGCTCTAGATTAGGGAGAAATAGACACCATCAAATCTGATTCAGGAGCAGATTGTGGCGAGTGCTATAAAAAGAGCCCCACACAGTGTGCTCCGAGAGACTGGGAGAGGAGAGAAGAAATATAGTGGGAGGCGTGGAGAGAGGGAGGCAGGGGAGGCAGGTTTTGAAGCAGGCTTTCAAGGTAGACCAGGGCTTTGACAGCAGATGCTGGTGTGAAACAGTACAAATGAACCATTCTTGTCACACTCAAAATTACAGCCCTTCCAACACCTCAAAGGCTCAGAGAGGAAACGGAATGCTTATATGACCAGAGAACAGATTCGCCTCCTCACCTGTGGCGTGTGTGCTGTGTGGGAAGGGGCCTGGGGAAGGAGGATGGTGTGTGAGTGCCCCTCTGCCTGTATCAGCAATCGCCCCACCCCACCCCACCCCTGGCTCCGTGAGTCTGTGGGATCCAGACTAAAGTCCTGCTCACCACAGCAGCTTTGGGAGGTGCCGGAGGGATGGGTCAGAGAAGCGAAGGGAGGCCACCAGGGAGACCCACCTTCCTCCCTGCGAGACTGTCATGCTGGGGTAGGGGGTCACTGGGGCTTTGACATGGTTCTTTCTTCCTTGCTTTAGGATTTCCTTTTGCCAAAAGCTACTTTTTCTCCCTGAGCTTCCCAACTTGGCTCCAACTTCAAAAACTGATCTTCTAATAACACTACCACTATCCACATTATTACACTCACTTCAGCTAACTCTGGGCATTACGAAGCTGAGAGCATTTACCAGCCATACTGTAATTATCAGCATCCTAGTTTAGTACAGGTGACTCTGGAGGGAGCCTTGTTTTCTGAGCACAAAAATGGTTAAAATCTGAGGGAGAAGAGCTGATAAAGTACCGTAGCAACTGCACAGTACACACACTGTGAAGAGAGGTGGAATGCCATGTCCACCCACGTTTTCTCCTCTTGGATCTGAATCCACATTCCGACCTCCTGTCTATCACTGCCTTCCATCACTCTCCAGTGCCCCCAAAAGTCCAGTAATTACATATCAAACTCACCCAATGCACCCCATTTTGACATTTCTTTCAGGAAGTAATAAGCTGGGGCTCATGCCTCTGAACCTCAAGCTCTACCAAAAAGCTGACCAGACTCCCAGGTCTGTTGCAAAGGCCAACGTTTCCTAGAACTAGGTGGCAGCCTTCCCCTGTGACTCAGTTCCCCCTTACCCTCTGAGCTGAAATTCAGGTGTACCTGGCAGACACCTGGAGTGCTCAAGTATGTGTGGAGCTGCAGTTACTCAATGCTACTCCGTCCTAAAACCACAGATCTCCTTTGCGGCTTTACCATATGTTTATTGCCTTGGCTTGGCTCCTGCAGCCCGTAAGGGTGTGACTGAATCGAAACCTTCCCATAAGAAAGCCGTGGAAGTTTTCCTCCACACACCACACTGAACTGAACCTTCCGAGTTGGACTTAAAATGTGTTTTCACTAGGAACCACAGACTGGTGAGAGCCGTAGCCCCGCGGGAAAAGGTGGTGTTGAGCCAGAAGCAACTCTTGCAATATCTGCTGCTCAGATGGCAGATTTCTCAACTTGTCTCCTGTCTGGATGGCCTTCCGTCTCTAAAGGAGTCGTTTTGCAAATACCCTTTTGTCTTTGCCAATGTCACTTGTTTCCTACTAGCATGCTTTTAAAACATGCCCTCCAATATCTTAGCTAACAATCGGCAAACCCATCTGACACCTTCATGTTAGTATACCCTTATTAGCGCACTAACGAAGTAAACAGGCCAGTGCCTACTCTCACCTATTTTTAGTCAACGTTTGGAAGGAGAACAGGCAAAGGTAAGTGAACCTGAAGGTACGAAGGACTGGTTAGACTACCCCTAAGGAGAAATACTTCATTATTTAGAACTTCCTGTATATAACATATAACCCCTTCTTTCTGATTTTCCTGCTATTTATAGATCGAGCATTTCATCACTGTAGCAGTGAGAATGAACCAGCCAGCAAGCCTAGAGAGAAAAACAGTGTCTCTTAGTCTGGTTTACAGAGTTAGCTTGAGTGAGAGGTTGAAGCTGATGAGGATAATAGAAATATTAGCTAGCATTTATCAAATGCTTATACTCCAAGAACTGCTCTAAGGGTTTCATTTGTACCAATTTAATCCACACAAACACTGAGAGATAATTACTATTATTATTCCCATTTTACAGATCAGTGGAAGTAGACAGCCATTAATAACTTGCCCTAAGTTATACAGTTAATAACTGTTAGAAGTGGGGCTTGAACTTGGCAACTGGCTTCCAAGAGCCTATGCTCTTGACATTATGCTGTTGTGCCTCCCTCAAAGGTTAGTGTTCATTCTAGAGCAGGGTTTCTATCCTTTTGTTGTGGACTGGCTTGCTGGAGGTGGCGGTGGGGGGGGTTGATTCCCTATCCAGAGAGAGAGAGAGAGAGAGAGAGAGAGAGAGAGAGAGAGAGAGAGAGAGAGAGAGAGAGAATGGGTGCGCGCACATGAACAGTGGGGAGAGGCAGAGGGAGAGGAAGAAGGAGACTCCCCGCTGAGTAGGGAGCCCGATGCGGGGCTCGATCCCAGGACCCTGGGATCACGACCTGAGCCGAAGGCAGATGCTTAACTGACTGAGCCACCCAGGCGCCCTCCAAGATTTTTTTTAACTGGGCACATACTTCGGTCAACACATACAACTTATAGATGTGCTTCCAAGGCAGCCCATAAATGTGTAAATTCATTCACCGCATGACTGTAGTCAAGTGGTAACAGTACTGAGATACTGCTGCTGCCTCTCCAAGCTCACCTTCTTCCCAGCTCCACTACTTTCCCAGCTACCCTAGCCTGGCACTCCAGCCTCTCGTCCCTTAACCCCTGCACACGAGTCCATCACGCTGGTCCATGCTTCTGCCTAGCATGCTGCCACCTAAATTTTCTCTGGATAACTAAACTCTGGTAGCAGGTCTTCCAGAAAGACTTCCCTGGCCAGATGCCATCCCTCAGTGCTTCCATGGTTATTGATGTGTGTATCTTCTGTAACACTTACAACTACTGGTTTGAAATCACAGGTGCATCTGGCTGTTTTGCCCACTGGATTGTGAGGTCAGAATCAGCAGCATTGCCTTAAACATCACTCTATGCTCAGAACCCACGACAATGCTTTCTCCGGAAGAAGTTCAAGTGCATTCTCCTTGAAATGAATGAAAACCAACCAGTGTTTGTAATGAATGGTTCTAGAAGAAAATGCTCCAGAAGTACAGCTTGAGAGGCTCAGAACGCACTGCTGTCTGGAGCCTAGCTCATTCCCTGGTACATGGTGGGTGTTCGAAAATAGGCATGAAGACTAGTGAAGCAGGAACACGTACTTCTCAATTTTTAAGTTATTATTGGCAACACCCACCACTGAGTACAGGATCTCAGGAGGCGGGGATGGCAAGTTATGGGGAAGTTGGCAGATTTGCCAGTCTAGCTCATGACACCCCATTTTCAATCTTCTTCGGGCCCCAAATTTTTTCAGTTCACCTATTCTACTGCAACAGCTGCTGGAACTCTTGACGAGGGTAGTGTCTATCTCATGGCTTACCCGCCCCCCACCTGCTCCCTCCATCAGTCCCCATCTGTCCTCTCCCCGTGCGGACTTCCATCCAAACTGGTCCTGGTCCTGGACTAGCCCTGGTAAGTACAAGCCGGCAAGGTGTTTTTGTTTGTTTTAAATCAGAAAAAGGAAAACAAGACAAGTTCTGGGAAGCAATGAGAAATAACAGATATGGAAGAGGCCTCTGTACAAAACTTACTAATGCAAAAGAAGTTTTACTTTTTAGACTTACATTTGAAAGTTTAAAAAAATATGTTTGAGAATGCTAAAAAGAATTTGGTACTACAGTTTTTTTTTTTTCCTCCCCATCTGACCCAAACTTCCATTTTGGTTTCTTAAATAGCCAGTCCTAACCCTAAAATGGAAAGCACATCTTATACGGGAGAAATATGTACTGGCCCCTTTTTATTCTTTCTTCTAATTGCCCTTGATTTTTAAAAATCCTCTTTTCATGTTTGTGGGCAACTAGTTATCACCTAGGTTAAAAATGTCCCTGCAGGACAATGCCTTGACATCAGCAGGAACCCTACAAATCATTGCCTCTTTTCCTCCTTTCTACCTCCCTCCTTCTGGAAGCTACTATACAAAAGTTAAGAATGTCATATATGGTGACTCTTTCATATAAAAGAGGACATAGGAAATTCAGATCAGACCGCAGATCCCTGGAGAAGAATCATGACATTTTAAAAAGTTGCTCAGGACATCTACTCCAAAGCTGCCCTTCTCCACGCCAGCCAGTTTCTCTAGAAAATTTTCATACACTGTCCTGCAGATCCTGCAGGCATCTGCATCTGATAGGTATCACACGTGCAGGATAAGGTGTACACCAGCCTGGTTCCTGTCCTTTGTCATTACACAGTCTTTCCTATTCGGACATATCAACTCAAATATGCCATGTTCACGGCTCCTACTACCAGCTACAATGTTTCTATAGGGTTCTGCAAAACCAATCTCCTCTCCTTGACCTTTTCCTTTGAAGCTCAAAGTCAAGACGTTCAGGAACCTGATTTAAAGTTTTCCATATTGCTATGCTTCATGTTTCGTACAGGGCTGCCAGTCAGGGGCAAACAATTGCTGAAAATAATTTTTGGCAGGGGCATCAGTTTATTTTCTCTTATGAAATTTTAAGGACTCTTTACACATGGCTGGAGATTTTTAACCCAGAGGTAAAGGGGAAATCTTGCTTATAGAATAAAAACCCTTTTAGAGAGGGAAACCTATCCACGGAGAGCTCCTCTTACCACTGCCAACATACAATGTCCCTGTGCAACTCAAATCTATCTTCTGGGCAAGAAAAGGAAACTCTATACATCTGACCATTTATATGTTAGTCCAATGTCAAAGCTCTGGGTTGAAAATAACCTGAAATCCCTTCCACAGATTGCTCTGCATGACTGCACACGCCTGCTCCAGAGCCCCACCCTCCCCATCATCCTCTCGTTAACATTTGTTTTTCTGGCATAATTCCTCTGAGTTACATCTTATATTTAAGTCTGGCCTAGTATCATTTCAGGACACGCCAAACTTTGCGTACTCGGTTGACCTTCTAAACGTCAAATCTGTCTCTTCTTCTCTACTTTTTTCATTTGTCAAGTTGTCATTATCCCTCATTCAAACCACTGAAATAAGCCCCTGAGCTGATCTCTCTGCCTTCAATCTGTTTTAGAGCCAAGCCTCACTACTCAAAGATTTCTAAAACACAAGTATGATCCCGTATGCCCCTGACCTTCAGCAGCTCCCCATCCTATGCCTTGGCCTACCATTTCTCAGCACATCACAGCTCAAGCCCTACCTGTTCTTTCGACTTCTGCCACCTTCCCACAAGTTATGTAAAAAAAACAAAACAAACTAACAACCGCTAGAACCTTCATGCCATGGTCTGTCTCGTCTCTAGGGTTTACACATGCCCTTGTTTCTACCTGGAATTTTCTTCCCCACTTTTTGTGTCTATTGAATGTCTACTCATCATTTAAGACTAAACTCAAATGTCACCATCCCATTCAAGCTGTCTGTCCTGGACTCCTCATTGGCCAGACATGCTCTACCCTGTTTTTTTCTTTTTTTTTAAGATTTTATTTGAGAGAGAGAGAGAGAGAGAGTGCGCTTGCAAGCCAGTGAGCACGAGTGGGGGGAGGGGCAGAAGGACAAGCGGACTCCCTGCTGAGTGGGGAACCCAAAGCTAGGCTCCATCCCAGGACCCAGAGATCATGACCTGAACCAAAGTCAGATGCTTAATCGACTGAGCCACCCAGGCACCCCTCTACCCTGTTTTTCAATAGTACTTTTCATGAATCAATTTTATCGCTTCAAATACAGCCCTATAATTCTTTCTTGACTTTATACTTCACAATATAATAATTTCTTTTAAGGGTAGGAGCTATCCTATTTTCAGGGTATAAAATAAGGCCTGATACATAGCAGATTCTTAACTATTTCTTGAATAACTGAAAATTACTGGGACATCCACAACACTGCAGGTTGAAGCATGTGAATATGAGTCCTAGAATATCTCCCATAAAGAAAAACACTAATGAATATCTTGGGGAATGTGGGCAGTTTCCCAAACACTGAAACCATGAAACACACTGAATTCAACATATTGACCTTTATTCTTTTCCATGTTTAATACTGTCACATCTAATCTTTCTTGTGCATTATTACAAGATAATGCTGAAGCCAGGGACCCAAAATATCTTATTCAGCCCAATAGTACAGATGCTCCGATGTCATTTTCTTATGAACAGACCTGCCTGGAAAACACTTTAGCTGTATTTCACTTTCCATACTTCTATCTTTCTTCCTTGAATGGTAGTTAGTTATTTTTACGCATACCATCTCAACTAGGTTATATGTTCTTTCAGGCGAGGAAAGGTCTAAACATCTTTTTTTCCTGGAAGAGTGCCTTGCACACAGTAGGTATTCAATAAATACCCAACAAATGACTTAGAAAACATTAATTCAGGAAACCCTGAGAGAATTTGAAAATGTAACTTTGAAGGGGATGTTTTCCTTCCTAAGCTAAAAGGCTTTGCATTGCAAAAATAACTACATAGCTCGGTGCAAAAACTGAGGGGCTGACAACCTACATATCTGGAAGTGGAACACAACTATCTCAAAAAAGCATACCATGCATATGTGGTTGCAATCTTCTCGACCTACAGAGCCAGTGCTATAAATTGCCTTGCCTGGTGCTGTTAGGGGGGCGCTGTTTGCATCTTTTGAATTATCTCTCAAGAAGTGGCTTATACTTGAGAGATTATGAATGGGTATAATAAGGGGGATTGAGATTGAATTCTTTATGTAAAATTCGAAAAAAAGTACGTTGAAGTATAGTTGACATATAATGTTGTATTAGTTTCAGGTGTACAACATAGGGACTCGACAATTCTATACATTACTCAGTGCTCACCACAGTAAGTACAGCCACCAACTGTGAGACTGAATTTTCTGAGCAAGTCTGATCTCTGCTCTCTTAGGGCATATAATCCAATATTTCTAAGCGGGGGGAAGGGTAAGAGCCAAGAAGGATCTATAGTTTCGCTCCAGTGAGGTCTGTTATTTCTCTGAGGTCACCAATTTCATTAGACGATTTCGGTTCTTTTATTTCTGCAGGGATGGGTTGGGGAGGAGAGAGGATGATGTTCAAGTGAAGGGGTACGGGAGGCCTAGATTTTAACCTATCACATATGTTTGGCCATAACAAGGGAAAAGTAAACTGACATGGCTTTTGGAAGTGATGCTATTCTATGCAGATAAGGGTCCAAGACATGTTTCTGGAATAAGAAGCCAGACAACGTGAAGAGATAAGAGGAAAGTCTGGCTACTTCTGTGAGCCTGGATCCCTACTAGAATAGGGAGGGGTAGAAGCTCTCGCACAGGGAGAAAATTCATATTTTCCCTATTGCTGTCTTGTCCAGAGGGCCCTGATAAAGGCCGCTCTCAGTCCCAGCCATGACTGTACCCCAGAACCTCTGGGGAGCTTTTAGAAGAACCGGGCTGACTCTGGGCACCCCCCAGAGATTCTGATTTAATTAGTCTGGGCGAGTCACCGTATTTTTTAAAACTGCCCAAGTAATTAAGTACAGCAGAGTTGAGAACTAACTACTGGGCCAGATAAAGAAATATGGAGGCAGGGGAGAGGAAATAGAATAGAATAAATCACTTCCACTTTTTCCCTTCAGAATTAGGCAGCGTTTCCAACAGTGTCACAAGACCATGGACGGTCCTTGAGACAGTATTTGATTTGACAGCACATGGATGAGACTTCTTTGTATATATGTCCATATATTCACACATGTACCCTCACATATCTTTACATATATACATGCATCTGTAAATATGTAAGTCTATATTTGAGTAAATATTAGAAAAATACCCCCAGTATATCAGATTTGAGGATTCATGTGTCCTATTGTTTAGGAGGAGGCTTAAAGTAGGTACTAAAGTTTAGGAAGGGAATCGAAGTGAACATTCTGTAAATTCTAGTACAGGTGGAATGCGGATTTAGCAAAAACTTGTAAAAGAGGCATGCAAACTACTGGAGTTTGAGGAACACGGAACTAAAGCAGCCCAGAACTTAAACAAGCTTTCTCCCCAGATCCTACTGTTCTAAGCACATCTCCCCCACACACAACAGAGCCCGGGCCCAGTGCCATTCTCTCCCTACTCTTCTCACATGGAGGCCTGCGCCTCATCCCAAGCATTCGGATGCTTCTGAACTGGGCTCAGACTCAAACCAGCCTCTTCCAGCCTCGCCATCACGATCCGATTACTGATGTCATAGCCTATAACTCACTTGTCTCCTTTTTCAGATTCCAATCTGAGCTAAACTTAACTTAGCACGCCTTAGCCACCTTGGCATAATGGAGCAGAAAACCAATGCTCACAAGGCGTTCCAGCCCCACAAGCACAAAAGTGAAACTGAAGCAGCCAAATCGAGGTTATGCAAACTCAAAGGAACAGGTGAGGGAAGGAAGACGGGAACTCCTAGCCAACCAAACAACATCAGCCTGCAGGAAGGGCAGGGACTTGCTAACGTTGCACTCTGGATTTGCCATTCTCAGGGCGTGATGCAACCTCGAGTTGCCCAATTTATGTTTGCACATTTCCCCTGGTCCACAGCGAGTTCCAAAAGCTTCCAACTCCATAAAATCGCCTTTAAAAAGTTTAAGTCTCTAGCCCAATAAGGTTGCAGGGTGGCCAGGTGACCTCACCTTCACCTAGGCCCAATAAAGTGTGCTGAGAAGGTGTGGAGCTGCACAGGTCCACTAGGAAGCCAGAAGGTGCAAAGGTAGGCAGCGAGGAACTTGACAACCACGTTTCTACCTTTCCTCTGCCACTCTAGCACCCACTGGATTAGAAACCGCCAAGGGCACAGTTCATACTTGACCTTTTCCCCTTCCCCGCCTCCTAAGCCCTGCTCCTCTCCCCAATCCAAAGGGCACAAATAAAGACAAGGGGTGGGGGTGGGGGGAAAAGGCCCAGGTCTTAAGCCCACCTTCTCTTCCTGGTACCTCCCGCCTCGGCTTTTCACATCGTGGCAGCCTCCAGGTCACTCAATCATCGGCTGGCTACACCTTTGCACCACCCAACAAAATGGCAGGTTAGCAACAGGCGAGACCGAGAGCGCCTGCTCTAGCTCTAGCCAAGCGCGGCCCCTGGCCAAGCCGCCGGTGGTCTGTGGCGGTGCCCCAGGCCGAAGCGCCCTTCCCCTCTGAAAGTCCCCAATCCTGGGCGCCGCCGGGCCGTCTGCTCGCTCTCTCGGGGCGATTTCTGTCTCCAGCGGGGGAACAGGCGCCAGCGTAACAGGTGCCAGGCAAGTGGGCCCAGGTGCGGGCTGCGCTAGGCAGGGAGAGGGCAGGACCCCGGGAGGGGCGCAGGTAAAGGCCACGTCGAAGGGAAGGGAGCTGGGGCGCGCGCAGAGGGAGAGAGCCCAGGGAGCAAGGATGCCGCTACCCTTCCCTGCTCCCCGGGCGCGACCGTCACCGAGGCTGCCCCACTTACAATCTCCAGGCAAACGAAGGCACCCGAGTAGGTCCGCAGGATGTCCGGGCCGGCGGGCAGAGTGATCCGGGGCGCCGGGAAGGACACGGCGGGGTTCGGGGGCGGCGGGACTGGCGCTCCGCCGGCCGACATGCTGCCGCTGCCGCTCTGCGTCTCCGCGCGCCGCCGCCGCCGCCACCGCCACCGCCACCGCCACCGCCTCCCTCCGCCCGCCTCCTCCCGCCTCCGCCCGCCTCCGCCGCCCGGGTTCCCGCAGCCGCCGCCGCCGCCGCTCGGGTCCGCGGGGTCCCGGCGCGCCGCGCGGGAGGGGGCGTGGCCGCGCTGTCTTGAGCCGCGCGGGGCCCCGCCCCGTCACGTGGGTCCAGGTGAGCGCGCCACAGCTGCCCAGGCGCCCGCGCCTGTCGTCACGTGCACAGGTGCGGCGGCCACCTGGCGCGGTCCTTCCTGCCCCGCTCCGCTCGCCCCTCCGCGGGCCGGCGCCCTGCTCTTTGTTTCTTCTAACCCCCTTCTTAGTTTCCACCTGTTCTCTTCCACCTGCCCTCCCCCGCCCCCCAGCTCTCACAACTTCCCTACCCCACTTTCCTCAATTTAACTACAAGACAAGTCTTGAAGTTGTGACTCAGAAGGTAAAATCAAGGTCACCAGTCACACCTAAAAAGTGGAGCGGATATGCTTTAAATGGGACTCTAGTAGGATTTTTTAAAATACCACTAGGACAGAGTCAGATGGCTCAGGTCCAGTGGCGTTGGATGCTGGACAGGCAACCGGCTTCTTTGTGTGCCGGTGGTGTGCTCATCTGTGCTCATCTGTGAAATGGGGGTAAGGGTATTTACCTCCTGTGATTGCCCAGATTACATTAACATGAAAAGAGTTTAGCGCATGGGAAGCGCCCCTTTAATGGCAGCTAATATGATGACTCCTATTTTTTTTTTAATTTTTACACACAAACATATCATGCTCTTGTGTACACATGATGTTGCATAGGCTATATTTTCCGCATAAAACTTTAATTACTGATTTTACCTGTCTGAAACTTAGGAATTGTTGTCTCTTAAACACTTAAATGGACTTCTTTTTAAAAGGATGCTATGTATAGTTTAGATTCCCTGCCCCAGTTTATCCCCATTTTATCTTTGATTTTAATGTCAACATTTTGTAAGTGAAATAAAGGATATGAGATTAATCTTCTCAAAGATCAGCTGAATAGAAACGAAAGGACACACACCAGCATACGCAGGTAGATCAGGTTGGAAAAAAATATTAGCTAACATCATCAGGCATTCTCCAAATGGAATACTGATCTTTTCTGTCAGTACTAGCCTTTAAGGGACTGTGTAGAGCTCCATGCACTGGTCAGCAGATTTTAGTCATTCTACTTCTTTATTATTTTAATAAGTGAAACTCACAAGTGTGGTGGCAGGATTAGGGCAAAAACCACAAAACAGGGTGTGGGTGAAACCTTTTGTATATTCCTCCTATTAGTCATCACTTTCTGATATTTAATGTGCATTAGTTATTTAATGGGAAATTTAAAGTTTTCTGCACTAATTTGTTTCCTCAGTGAACTCTGTGTTCAGACCCTGAGAGGTAGGGAATAATCTTCCTGTGTACTGTATTGTATCGTATCATATCGTCTCATATCAAATTTTCTGCCTAACATTTCTCCATAAGCACTTAAAGAACATTCAAAGGAAAGACTTCTTCAAAGAATTTTATCATGGAGATGCTCAGAAACTATGATGCCCCCCCCCCAATTTTAGTGAATAAACTTAAAATGACTTTGGAGTTTCCAGAAATGCGAATGACTCGGAGGTCCTCAACTACACTTCTTTAAAAATTTCCAGCACCTTCCTTGCTGTATACGATGTATCCCTCACTGTCCCTGCTTTCCCTCTTCTACCTGCTGCCACAATGACCAGTGGAATGAAAAGAATTGTCCTTGAGTCCTCTTCTATTATTGTAACATATTATTTACTTGAAAATAAATTCCTTCCTAGAATGGTTCTCCCTTCTCATGATCACTACCCAAACCTGTTTTCTCTTGATGATACCAGTTTCCTTCTAATGCAAGCAACACCTCTGGACTCCAAGGAAGGAAAGCACTCATCTCCACCCCACCCCACCAGTGTGTCCCTTCCCCTACACAATTGACTACGAGCACTTCACAGTTTCACTTCTCTGCTCTTTCCCCATCCTGTTTCCTTTACTGACTTCCAGAGTGACTTTTATCTTCTTCCTAGACTTTCTGTGGACACCCTTGTTTGGAATGTCATCATTCATATTCACGATACTTTCAACAATCTTGCCTGGAAACCACTTGCTACCTTTATTGAGGTGAAATCACATCTGGACCCACCTTGTTGGAATTTCACTACTTCCATTCCCTCAGATGCTGACCTTCTCTCTGATGGCTATCTCCGATTCATCAAACTCTCCTTCATTCTCAGCCCTTTGGCCTCCAGCCTTTCATTCTCTCTTTATTCTCTCATTGGCCCCATTCTGTGCTCACGGGAAGGCATTTTACAGATGCTTGTATTAGTCCCAGACATTGTCTCCCATCTTGTACCTTACTGTAAATTTATCCACACTGCCCCTGTTCTGCAGCTGGGGTTCAACCCACCATCTCTACCTGTTTTCTCTGATTCTACTTTCACAGCACCCAGGGTTGCTGAAAGAAGGTCATCACCAAGACTCTTGTTTCCACTACTAATTCATGTTATCTAACCTGGACTGGGCCTTGGGGATTCCTGAGGTGGTCATTTTCTCTCACTCCCCGCCCCCCCCCACCACTACTTGTCTTGCTTATTTTCCCATAGCTTCTTTCCCTTCCCCTATCTTTAAGCCTGGCACAGTAGACAATATGTTCAAGGAATAAAGAAGCAGCTCTAAACCATTCCAGATGCCCCTACTTTTTCTTACCTTACAAGGAGTTTTGGGACCTCTAACCAGTAATACTTGTTTCATTGAAAACAAGGCTGTCAATCCAGTCATCCAAGACAAGCATCTGGGTGTTTCCCCGGGTAGCTCCTCTCCTGCCACATATTTAATCAGTTGTGAGGCCCTGGTGGTTCTACTACCTTATTCTCTAGCGTGTATCACTTCTCTCTGTCCCCACTGTTCTCCTTCTATCTCAGGATATTATGCCCTGTCACAACAAATATTCTCACAGTCTCGTCCCTTCCCTTGTATTCTCTGCACTGCTCCCAGAATGACTTCTAAAAACAAAATCGATTGCAGTCACTCCTCTACTTAAAACTCCTCGAGGATTCCCTACTGTTCTCAGGATCAATTTGAAACACCCAGAATGCATTCAGGGTATTTGTGAGATACAGCTTCTGATGAGCTCCCTGACCTCACCTATCCTATTAATCCATCTACATTTCCAATAATTCTCCTGCCTCCAAACCTGTACACATACTCCTCCCCCTAATGGAACATCTTTTCTTCTCACCACTCCTGTGCCCATGTCTATTTTGTGGATAATTGGGTCATAAGGGCAATTCTTTATGGCAGCATTCATCTGGCCATTGAAGATTATTTAGGGCCCCCACCCATCCATTGTGTTTCCACAACCTGATGTGCAGAACACTTACCTCCCCAAATTGAAATTGTATTTTCATGTGTCTCATATCCCTTAGGTAGTATTGTGTAACAGGATATTAATTTGAAAAGATCAGTGGAGACACCAGGAGATGATAGATATCAGATACCAATGTGAGCTGTGAATCAGACCAACAGCAGTTTTAAAGTAAGTTGATTAAGAACTCATTAGATAATCTATAAAACCCTCACTTTTATCAGGAATACGGAAAGCTCAGGAATAAGGATTTGGAAGGAGGGTGATTTCAGGGAGACCTGTGCTCCATCTCCTGACCCACACTGCAGAAAGTAGTTGAGATTTATTCACATTACATAATAGGAGCTCACTTAATATTAACTGGCCAAACGTACTCTGCATCTAAATTTCTCTGCTGTATCACTATTACTCACCTCCTTCCTTCCTGTCTCAGACAAAATGTCTTTTTCCCATGTCCAAGGGTACGTCCCATCCCAGCTTTTCATGATTTCTCCTTTGTACTTCCTTTAGGAAATTCATTCATTAATCTTTCCTTCTCTCTCTTCAATTTCAATTTTTACCTTACACTCAATCTTTTCCCCTCTAGGAATATATGCATATTTCTCTTATCATCAAAAACAACAACATGTGACTTTTGCCCAAAATAGAATAAGACTGGATTCATCTTCCCAGTTGAAATAAATTCCAGACAAAATATGTGAAACAATGGTTTTTAGACATTGCACATCAGACAATGCAAGGTAATGATCCCTGAGGAACAGAAAAAAGGTAATGTGAACCCTATTATTTTCTCACCTTGGAAAGAGTTTCTAGAGTGAGTGAGGAGGACTCTGGTGGAGGCCAGGGGCTGATTTGGTGAAGCTGGATTTGAGGGCGCCAGAGGAGCTGAGTTCATAGAATACTAGCAAGGAAAGAGCTGCGTGCAGAGAAAGCTTGGGAGGTCAGCAAAGGGTCTCCCTTAAATCGTCAGATGAGTGCTAATCAGCACATGAAGGTAAGTAACTTATCTAAGGCCAAGGAAGAAGCATTCCAAAGGAGCAGAGGAACAGTCCCAGGAGTTCATACATGGCCAGGAACAGTTTTTGTTTCCACGACCTGGAGTGAAAAATGTCCTAATTAATAGAGCACCGGATGGAGTACTCCGAAAAGTATTGTCTCAGTACTAAGACATAGCCTTAGATGAAAGGATGCTCTGGTCCGGCCTTATAAAGCTTTTTTAAAGGCCTCAAAATGCTCAGACTGTTTCTAGATAACTCAATTTAATCATAGAACAATCCTTAAGAATATTAAGGAATACAAAAACGTCTAGCACCCAACAAGAAAAGATTCACAATGTCTGGCATCCAATTAAAAATGACCAGGTATGCCAAGAAGCAGGAAATATGAAACATAATGAGGATAATATCAACCACCATGATCGAATCCAGAAATGATACAGATGATTATGTTAGTAGAAAGAATATTAATACAGTTACCATAAATGTATGCCATATGTTCAAAAAATAAAGATTGAACATATCATGTAGAAACAAATATAAAACATATAAAAAGGACCCAAATTGAATGTCTGAGATGAAAAATACTCTGCAGAGAATGAACATCAGGTTAGATACTACAGAAGAAAAGATTAGTTAACTTGAAGACATGGAAATAGAAACAGGATCTAAAATGAAACACACAGAGGGGAAAAGTCTGAAAAAAAAATGAAAGCACATAGTGATTAGTGGGAGAACCTGAAGTGTTTTAATATATTTGTAATTCTAATCTCAAAAGGAGAAAAGGGAAAAATTTTGAGGACATAATGGCTGCCAGATTTCCAAATTTTGTCAAATTATAGCCACATATCTCATAAATTCAATAAACCCCAGGAGTTGGATACATGCAGAAATCTATACCAAGCCACATCATAGCTTTCTTAAAAGCAATGATAAGGAGAAAAATCTTCAAAAGTAACCAGCAAAAAAGATACATCACATACAGAGATACAGAGATACAGAGATAAGACTGGCGACAGACTTGTTGGAAACAATGCAAGGAAGAGAGTAGAACAACATTTTTAAGTTACTAAAAGAAAAAAAAACCACTGCCAACCTAAAGTTCTATATACAGCAAAAATTCCTTTCAAAAATGAAGGTGAAATATACACTTTTTAAATTTTTAATTTATTTTCTAAGACTTTGTTGTTTTAGTTTTTGGTCTCAACAAAATTGAGAGAGGTGCAAAGATTTCCTGTCTATCCTCTGTTCCCATGCATGCATAGCCTCTCACATCTTCAACATCAGTCACCAAAATGGTACATTTTATACCAAGAATGAATTGACATTGGCACATGGACTCAAAGTCCATACTTTACATTATGGTTTGCTCCCTGTTTTCCCTCTGGTTCACCAGAGGCAGACCCTGAGAAATGGATTCATGTGCAATTGATTCAGTAAAGAAGTACTCTTATGGGAGATGGGAAAGGGAGTAGAGCAAGGACAGGGAAGGGGAGGAAGCCAGGCAAGGGTGATCCAGGCATAAGCCTGATCCTGCAGAACAAGTGGAATGTAAGTTACATGTCAGTGTTGCATAATTCAAGGTGAGGCTTTCATATTCTTTACCTGAATGTCACTAGAAAAGGCTAAGAACAGAAGAGAAGAAGGCACTTAAACTTCGAACTCTTCCAGCAATATGCACATGCTGGTAGTGCACCTCTAGTAACTCATGGTTGTCTTCCAAAATGGGCCATGGGGGCCGATGCTTGAACCCACACCAAAGTGGGGAGAAATGTACACAGAAATGATATAAAGGGAGTTGAGGGGACCTAGGAGAGTGTGGACACCATCTGCTTCACTTAATCTAGATCTCTAATTCTGGTTTCTCTCTTGAATTCCAGACCTCTACTTTCAGTTGCCTGTTGTAAAGCACCTGTAACTTGAAGCTCAAGATGTCCTACAAGAAAGTTAATCTTTCTCTGTAAAACTTCAATTATCCCCATGATTTCTTCCTTCTGTTCTTGGTATCACTATTTTCCCAGTTATCCATGCTTTATTTTCACTTTTTAAAAACTTTTCTTTTATTATGCTTCCCATACCCAGCAAGTTTCCAAGTCTTTGCAGTCCTACCTCTTCGATAGCTCATAATCTGTTTCATAACAATAATAAGAGTAATAATAATAATCTGTCTCATTTCTACTACTTAAACAATGCCCTATTACCTCTCCTTTGAATTATACCAATATTTTCTAATATCTGATTTTTTGTCTACTCTTCCTACTCTGTGTTAAATTTTAAATAGTTCTGTCGGTTTGAATTTCTTATAATGCAGCCTAGACATGTCATTCTCCTCCCTAATAGCCTTTCCCCCTCCCTAATAGCTTTTAATGACTGCCCATTACATTCTAAGTAAATGGATAATTGCTCATAATTCTATGCATTTTGACTTCTGTGCCTTTGTTCATCCTTCCAGCTATCCAGACTTTATTGAATAATCCCTTTTCCAATTCTGGATGTCAAAATTTGGTCTATTTTTCAAGATCCTGCCTGAAAATCACCTCTTTCATAATGCCTTCAGTTCTTCTCCTTTTGACCTTTCTGTCTTTCCCACACTTTTCACGTTCTATCTCATATAATGTTCATTCATTAGGTCATATGTATATATGTGTGTGTCTGTGTACACACATACATATTAATTCATTATAAGCATATCTTTTTTATTGTGGATCATGTTTGTGATTTTCCTTTGTATGCCTTATTATCCCTTACCCTCTCCATCATTTAGGCAAGGGCTTTGCAGATATTAATTCACTCTTTTCATTCAGCAAATTAATTTTGTATTTACTATTTGACAACCCTGTGCTAGGCACCAGAAAATCAGTGGCTCATAAAATAGACAAAGTACAAGTCTTCAAGCTTATAGTTCAGTGGGAGAAGCAGACATCACTGAAATATGTATTCATTTTAAATCATGAGGTTAAAAGGGCAACAATGTTTTTTCAGGGTTCTAATTTGCAAGCCACAGAAACTGAACCTGGCTGCTTTAAACAGAAATATAATTTATTGAAAAGATATGTATTAATTTATAGGTTTGGCAGGAAGTTTGGGAAACCAAGATGAAAAAGTGGATGAAAATAAGGATGGATACATAGCCAGGTCACACCCAAAACTAAGCTACAGAACTGGTCAAGTGAGGACACTACCAACTCCACTAATCACTGGGATCCATGACTTGTACTCCTTACATTGCCAGAACTGGATCAAGGATTCTACCACTGACACCAATGCTGTTGATAGCTCTGTGATCTCTTAAAACTGGATGTCAGCACAGCCATTGTCACCATATTGGGAATAAATCCTCTTCTGTCCATGTTTCTTTGAATCACCAGCTTCTCATTTGAGCCTGGAAGCAGGTGCATCTAATTTGCTAAACCTCGCCCAGGGATCTGCATTCTAACAAAAAGGAAGGCTGGGAAAGAATATCTACCTTTAGCCCTTCACAATGGGAGGAGGGCTCTATTCCTCACTATAACTCATACTTTGGGAAATTGACCAAATAAGGAATTGGTCCACCGGCAGCACAGCCAAAAAGACTTTGACAAATGTTTTCTTTATATATGGAGTGTACACAAATGAATAACAGTGTCTTCAACTAATGTGGAAAATTTTGGGGAAAATTTTAAAGAATGAGTCTCTCTAAAGCAGAGACCCAAAGGATGAATAAAAGCTAGCCTGACTGAAGGGAGGAGGAGGGTGGAGGTGTCATAAACAAAGGGGAGAACATATGTGAAGACCTTTACTTAAGAAGGAGCTCGGTGTTAAGAACTGAGTGTAATCCATGTACTTTGAAAGGAAGCTGGGGAGTTAGGTGAAGATTTGGTTCTCCAGAGCCTTCTAGATCATGCTTAAAACTATGAACTTTATCCTAAGAACCCTATAAGGACAATGCAAGGTTAGAGGAGCGTGACTCATTTTTTAAAGATTTTATTTATTTGACAGAGAGAGAGAGTGCACAAGCAAGGGGAGTGGCAGGCAGAGGGAGAGGCAGGCTCCCTGCTGAGCAGGGAACACGACGTGGGACTCAATCCCAGGACCCTAGGATCATGACCTGAGCCGAAGGCAGATGCTTAACCTACTGAGCCACCCAGGCGCCCAGAGGGAGGATGAATTTATAAAGTGTAAGCTTTAAATAGATAAGTTGGGCCTCTAGGTAAAAAATAAATTGGCACTCAAATGTTAAAACCATCCAACAGCGAATGGGAAAGCAGTGTGGTGAACGGGTAAAGTTAGAAACTTTGGAGTGAACAGACTTGCTTATCTTGAACAAATCATTTAACCTCCCCAAGGCTCATTCCTCACCCCCAAAATGGATTATTTTCCTATATTTATCTATCTTCAGGTTATTGTGAAGTGAAATGAAATAGATGAAATTTTTTAGTGTAAAATGCTCTGAAATGTTATAAGTACTTAACAAGTGCTCAATTATTCTGCTAAGCATGGAGGAGGGTACAAATTTATGGAACTTATGGGGAAATATTCTAGTTTCACATTTCACAGAGTGTCATTTATTCGCGTGAGTCCCTGGTCTCTGTATTTTTAACTACATTTCTATAGGGAGACAGTATTATTCTGTAGATTGACACCTATATGGAGAGTATTTATTGCGGTATCTAACACATAATAAGCACCTACTGAATGCTTAACATCATTAGAAATAATGCATGAATTATGAAATGATTCCTGAAATCTATATATTTTGGTTCTTTATGTTGGTAATTATTTAAATTTATCCAATAGAAAATGACTTTATAACCCATAACATAGAGAAATGTGTTGATGTTTGCAAAAGCAAGAGAGAGCAGGTGTTACCATTACTTTTACAGAAAAAAACAACAACATATTTCAGATGGCCAGTTTTACATTGAGCACCTCGTCACACCAGAAGAGAGAAAGGAATCTTTCCCCAGGGAATCTGTACTATAATGTTCTTCAAACCTTAGACACAATCAGATCTGACCTTACTAGAGTATTATCCAAGGATAGATACAGCGTATTAATTTAACTTTCTTCTAATTATCTTACGTAGGATGGCGTAGTCTTTCAAAAAAAAAATCATAGCAAAAATCAGTAGCTTGTGATTTTTAAGGAGATAAGCAGGTGCCCACAAAAATATGTTTTTTGAAGTGGGGAAAATCATTTACAGAAAAGTTAGGTAAAGTGACAAATACTTGGCATGACTTATCCTACCTATTATGCTGTACCCATGGCAGACGTCAGTAAAAAATCATAGTCTTTTCCTCAGAGCAGTTGGCACTTTGGGGAAAAAAATAAATCTTTTATTCTTGTTCTAGGTGTTCATAATTGTTCTTTTTGTAGGAGGATGAAATATTCTAGAAGACTGGGGATAGGCAGCAGAAGACCTTCCCGATTTAATTAAAAAATCCTTGAACTTTCCGTCTAATAAAGACTAATTAATCTGTGTTGATGAACTCATCTATTAGACACCCAAAATCTCTTGGAGAATCCACAGTATGTGTCAGTGAGAAATAAGGAAAAATATGTCCAAGACTTATACTGTGAAGACCATTCTCTGAGGAACAGAGCTGGTCTTCTTCAAATTCTGTGGTAGCTGGCGATGTGGTAGCTGGCCCAGTCTTTAGGATGAGCAATCTTAGTCAAATGCAAGGCTTTGGCTCCTACCCTGGAGGAAGGACTGTTGGTTTCCCAGCCATAAACCCTGATGTTGCAACTTCTAGTTTGGTACATCTTATCATTGAAACTATATGGCTGGACCCCAGTGCCTGGGGCAGAGACTATTTGCCACCACCCATGAATACTAAGCTGGCAGGATATGGTTGGAATCAAGTTTCTACCACATCACAGCATGGAATCACACCAAGGAAGAAGCCAGTGCTTCTCTAATCATGTAGCCTAGAACTTCACAGCTCAAAGTCTGGGGTTGTCTAGTCTTATGTCTGGCTCTGCTATAATGAATGAGCAATGGCAAACCGACATACCTGCTGCTAATTCTATCTCCAGTAGTTTTTCCCAATGAATGCCATTCTAGCTGACCTGTAAATGGGGTGTGCATGTGTGTGTATGGGGGTGAGTGTGCTTATGTGTGTGTGACTATGTGTGTGTTTGTGTGAACATTTGCTCTAGTGTTAAAGAATGTTAATCATACTTCCATGTAACTTGTCTTAATCTGGCTTCTTTCCTTTTTAATGTGAGGTCAGACATCGAAGAACTTTGAATAGAGGGAGAAGAAATCATTTCAGAAAAAAATAGGGTTTTGTTTGAAGCAATGTAGAGTAAATGTCTAAATCAGTGTCCCTGTCCTTAAATGCTTCTTCCCTATTTATGCCCTAGGATCCACCTTATAAAACCTGCTAATCTACTTGGTCCAATAATTCTTCTGTGGTTTCACAACCCACCCATTCTTTAGACCTCACTTTTTTTTTTGATTTTCTAAGTTCTCCTCTCAACAGCTCCTGGCCAGAACCTCAGTTTCTCTCTGCCTAGATTCCCCAGAATAACAACCGCTTTCGGAAACATGTGTGTGGTTTCTTCTGCAGACTCACCTGTTATCATTTTCCTCTGCTCTGCACAGCAGCCAGAGCTCAAGTGTTACCCTCCAAACATAGGATCTAGGCAGCATAAATCAGTTCTCATGATGGCCTCTACCCAGGGATGTGCTGGTAAATATTTAACAACCATCAAGGGCAGAGGGAAGCTCTAATTTGCAGCAATGCTGATTTCCATGATGCAAATATTTCCACAGTGATCGGTTTTAAGCTGCTACCATGAAGTCACTAGAAGTGGAGTTATGAAGAGTATATAGCATACCCACTATGTAGATATGATGGCGGTAGGTAACCCCAAAAGCATATATAATAAAAAATTAGGAAAATAAGTCAGAATTGTTGAATATTTATTACCTCTATTTCTACTATAATTTATCGACTTGTAAGCTTATATAATTTAAATTTTAATAATATCTGTGTTTAATAAACAACCTGCTACTTTCTAAAAACTTGGACAGCTCTCAGGAACTAGTACAGACTAACCCCAGCACACCAGGGTCTCCAGCATGCTACTGCTCCATCCCACCATTTGTCAGGAAAGAGGCAAGAAGAATCAATGGTTCAGGTGCAGAATATGCCCAGAAAATGAATCATCATGGATGTTCCGCCAGACTGAAATTTTCTTAAAGATATATCTGATAACACCACCCACACTCCAAAGCACACACTCTCACCATCATACACTTAAAGAAATCACAGGCAGAAAGGGTCACATTTTTGCAGCCTGGGATTGAAACCCCCAATTCTGCCCACTTACTATGTTGCTCCCTGTCCATTGAGCTACCAGTGGTTGCATGACCGAAATAGGACATGAAAGCATGCTTTATACGTGATTCCTAAGTCCCACTACAAACTGGAGCTACACAGACTTCTTACATATTTTGATTCCATGAATGGATTTTAGCACTCCATCCTGAATGAAACTTGATATAATTTAGATTTTTCTCCAAATTTGTATTAAGATATATTTCCTCCAAATTCATATTAAAATATATTTAAATGACTCTCCTAATACTTTCTGTTATTTCTTTTTATTTCTTTTCTTTTATTTCCAAATCGGCATTGCCTTAAGAAATCAGGGCATATTATTACATTAAAAGAGCCTAGGATGACTAGAATGCTTATTTTAGACCAAGTAAACACATGTATTTACCCTCCTTGTGCAAACCTTCCCTGCAGCCTTTATATATATATCGTCTTAAGTTGTCTTTGGGGTTTTCCAAACTGGTTTACAGTCAGTATAATCATTAGGAAACAGGCTTCTTTTTAATTAAACATATTTCATTACAATAATTAGTCTGCCGTGTACTCATTAAATGAAATTAGCTATCATTTTCTTCTAAACATTAAATTTGTTTCACAAGCTTATACTGTCTCATGGATCCTCCACGCTGAGTACTTATTAACTTTCTTTATTCAAATGCATCCTTGCTTGAACGTTAATGAGCTCAATCTTTTCGTTCCTTTTTTTATTTTTTATTTTTGGAGTCACCAGTATTATCCAAAAAAAGTAGCTGCACCCATTCCTTTTCGTTTGTAGGACAATTTAGCTCCAGGATTTTATAGAAAACTGGTTTTTCAATTGTTATTGCAAATGATCTAAAAATACTGAAAATATACAGTTGAGGATATATATTTGTGTATGTATATTTTCAATCACACACAGATGGCATTTTGTTATCCATTAGCAAAAACAGTTGAAAAATCAATTTCCATAAATCCTAGAGCTAAATTGTATATATAAGGGGAATATCTATATCTAACCAGTTACATAGTTTATATGATATATATATGATATCTGCTACTTATAATGCATACTGTATATGTCACATAGTATATATATATTGTATCTATCTACTAGATATGCGTAATATATATTATATATGTATATATACTGTAAAGGCAATTATATAATACCTGTCTCTCTATATATTCTGTTATGGTGGTTAAGCCAGCTATTAAGTCAAAAAATTAGTGTGGGTTCAAATCCCACAGTACTCCTCAGGTGTATGACTTTGGGCAAGTAATTTTCCCTCTTTGTGCCACAGTTTGTTTTTGTTTTTTTTTCCTGTGAAGTAGGAATAATAATAGCACCTGCCTCCTAAAGTCAGAATGAGTGTGAGTTAGTGTTTAATCAGGGAGTAGAAACCTTGTGAGTACCTGGAATGAAGAATGTACTGTAGGCGTTCCAACTTATACAACAGTAGGAGGAACCTAGAGAAATCAAGGTCTGAAAAGATCTGGGATGGGGGGTGGAGTTGTCAACCATCATCCCTGGCATGGGTAAATGAGTAGGAGTTTCTAGAAGCTACGTACATCCAGCTGCTATAGAAGTTCCAGCTTAGCTAAAAATTGATCAGGGCAAAATCACATTGTGCAGTAAATGTGTCAAGTCTCAGATCAGCACCTACATATAACATACATTCATAAAGTGATCACTCTTGTTATTTTGCTATTTTCATTGTTTTGGCAATTTTGTCAGACGGTCATGGGATTTGATGACCAGCTGTGAGTAAGAGATAGGAGATGTACCATGGGATTGAACCGACCAAAAGAGTTTCTCTACTGGAACAAAAGACAACCTTGCCTTGCAGATATAAAAGAGAGCTCTCTAGGGGGCAGTAAACAGTTTCTCCCGGCCAGAGGCTGAGCCCCGCAGGGCAGGCCAGTGAATGGTGTGATAACCGTGGACTCTTGCGTAGGTGCAGGTAGCTTTGGTCCCGTTGTAGTGATGGCCTTGTAATGATTGCTGGACACTGGAACGTCAGTTTGTACCTTTTAATCCTTTCAATGCAGACAGAAGTGTTTGCAAATGGGCTGTGAAAAGGTTACACAACACTGTTTTAGGTGCATCACCCTGGGTATGGTGATCCTGGGCAGCCATGGAAGAGAGCTGACCTAGCAATCTGTTTTCCGATTCTAGCTGTGCCCCCTACTGCCCATGGCCCCGTAGGACCACTCAGCATCTATTCTCCCTTTTCATGGTAACAGAGCCTAATTTTGTTTTGGGAAACTGTTTTTCCTACTGATGCCAACCCTCTTTTTTCCCCTCTCCTTCCCGTAACTTTGTGAGATAGTGATGGATTGTCCCTTATTTTTTTACCTCTCACTGAATACAGTATGTCTGATGTAAGTGGGACAGGATTTTTACTGCAAGAGATTTATTCTTCCAGATCACATTTATCTTTCTTGGAGAACGTCATCCCATCCTGATCATCCTTGTCCATGACAGTAGCCCAGCATTTTTGTCATTGTTATTCTAAAACGTCTGCTGTCTTCTATTCTTTGTACTGGTGTTACCTGATTTTCTTCTTGATGCGTATTTGTTTGGTTGCATGTTTCTGAATGTGCATTCATTTACGTCTGCTGTCTTCTCTTCTTTGTACTGGTGTTACCTGATTTTCTTCTTGGTGCGTATTTGTTTGGTTGCATGTTTCTGAATGTGCATTCATTTACGTCTGCTGTCTTCTCTTCTTTGTACTGGTGTTACCTGATTTTCTTCTTGGTGCGTATTTGTTTGGTTGCATGTTTCTGAATGTGCATTCATTTACGTCTGCTGTCTTCTCTCCTTTGTACTGGTGTTACCTGATTTTCTTCTTGGTGCGTATTTGTTTGGTTGCATGTTTCTGAATGTGCATTCATTTCCCCTTCATGCTGTACATTAAAAAAATGCCATCTGCAGACATATCAGGCTTCTAAACTTATCAGATTTCATATTTTGTATCATATCTCTCTTTCTCTTGGACAGAAGCCTGTAGTTCTCTTTAAAGCAGAGATCACACACTGGCTCGTTACGTCCATAACCAGCCCATGAACATATTTGTCATGACATATCTAAACTTTAAAAAAAATAAGTTGCCAGTGTTTAAAAATTGTGAGATTTTATTTACAAGTTCAGATTCAGCTCCTCCTTAAAAAAAGTCTTATGGTCTGGAAACACTGAGCCCACTTCATGCATGTGAGGAATGGGCTGGACATAGGTAATGTCTGCTTCCTTCAGGATGGTCGTGGGCTCTTCTGTCATCATAGGCTCACCCCGTTTTATTGTGTGTATTTCTTTAAAGAAAGCAATATAACTTCATGGTTTGGAGCACATGCTCTCAGTCAGATGGCTCAGCTGCAAACCCCAGCTCTACCAGCTTCCTAACTCTGTATCCTTGGTGAGTTCCTTTACCCTCGTGCACCTCAGTGATTAAGAATACCTACCTCATAGGGCTATTGTAAAGATTAAGTGTGTTTATGAATAAGAAGTATTCAAACTGATGCCTGTGCATAATATGCACTCAATAAATATCAGAAGTTATTATTAACTACCTGGACCTTGTAGACAGTTGAACTTGCAACCCCTACTCTCATCTCTGAATTTGGCTTGAACATCCCCTATAGATTCTGTGTCTTCAAAACTATCAGGTTTCCTTGTGGGAATCGTCACTTTCCTCTCAGTGAGAACATCATTGAGAAGGATGGTCTCCCCCTTTCACACACACACACACACACACACACACACACACACACACACACTCCACCACCACCACCGCTACCATAACAGGCCTCAGAATGGGTAGTACTAGAATGCTGGGGAGGTTTAGTTATCTTTGGGCAACGTGTCCTCAGTCAGATAGCCCAGCTGCTGCCCCCACGTTTCGAGCAACTCAGAGGCAGATGTTTGACCTTCATTCCTTCCTCTTGGATCAGTTGAAGAGTGGTGATCTCCTATGCAAGGTTAATCCCTTTCTTTAGATTCCATCTCCTCTCACACTTGGCTCGGTCAACTCTCCCACCTCCACTCTTCTGTATCTTTCTTTCTCCTTCACCTCCTTTTACCTCATTCCCTTTCATGGAAACCCCTCTAAATAACACTGTTTTCTTCTCTTTACAGCTAGACTTTTTTAAAAAAGTGTATTTATTTATTTGAGAGAAAGAGAGAGAGCCCAAGCGTGTGAGTGGGGGGTAGGGCAGAGGGAGAGAATCTTCAAACAAACTCCCCACTGAGCACGGAGCCTGAGGTGGGGCTTGATCTCAGGACCCATGAGATCATGACCTGAGCCAAAGTCAAGAGTTGGTGGCTTAACAGACTGAGCCACCAGGCGCCCCTACAGTTAGACTACATTAAGAGAATGGTCTACCCACATTGTTTTCACATCACCCGCCTCTTTTTTAACAACACACAACATAATTTGGGTTCCCCTCTCCCAATTCAAATTGGAATTGTTCAAGAAAAGGTCACTAATGACCTCCTAGGTGTGAAATATAATGGTAACTTTTTTATATTTTTAATATAATAGCTTTATTAAGATATAATTCATATATCATACATTTCACCTAAAGTATACAATACAATGGTTTTTAGGATATTCAAAGAATTATCCAACTATGACCTCAATGACTTTTAGATCATTTTCATCACCCCTTAAAAAAATTCCATACCAATTAGCAATCATTCCTCATTTTCCTCAAAATGGGCTGCCTGACCATCCCTAGACCACCACAAATGCATTTTCTGTCACTATAGATTTACCTCTTCTCGACATGTCATATAAATGGACTCATTCAATATGGTCTTTGTGACTATCTTCATTTATTTAACATAATATTTTCAAGGTTCAATCATGTGGTGACTGATATCGTACCAGTACTTTGTTTATATGACTGAATACTATTCCATTTTTTGTTTTTTTTTGTTTATCCATTTTTGTTTATCCATTCTTCAGTTGTTAAACATTTGAGTTTCTACTTTTGTATTATTATGGATAATGTTCCTAAGAACATTTGTATCTGATATAATGCTATATATATATGTGTGTGTGTATATATATATATATCTTTGTTTGTTTGATTTTGTTTCTGTTTTTAGAGAGAAAAGGAGTGCATGAGTAGGGGTGGGAGGGAGGGGCAGGGAGCGAGGGACACTAAGAGAGGGAGAGAGAGAATCTTAAGCAGCCTCCATGCTGGGCGTGGAGCCCAATGCAGGGCTCAATAGCATGACTCTAAGATCAGGACCTGAGCTGAAATCAAAAGAGTTGGGTGCTTAACTGCCTGAGCCACCCGGGTGCCCCTGTGACATATTTTTTTTAATTCTCTTGGGTATATACCTCCTGTTAATCTCATTCAATGTATTTTTCATGTATATCTTTCATCTCTAGAAATTCCATTTGGTTTTGTAATATATTTTCCACTTCTCTCCTTTTATGTTTATGTTTTTCCTTAAATCTTTGAGCATATATACAATAACTGTTATAATGCTCTTATCTGCTAATTCCATCATCTCTTTCATTTCAATGTTTGTTTCTGTTGACTGATTCCTGCTTCTGGGTCATGTTTTTCTGCATCTTGGCATGGGTATTAATTTTTGATTGTATGGTGGACATCTTGAACGTTATATTGTTGTCTGGATTTCTCGTTCTCCTTTAAGTAGTGTTGGGCTTTTTTGTGGTAGGTAATTTTGTTACTTGTTAGATTTGATATTTTCAAGGCTTATCCTTAAGTCTTCTTAGAGTGGGTCTAGAGTAGCATTTACTAGTAGTATTACTACTAAAGTGTGACCTCTGGAGTCTTTATTGAATGTTCTAGTCATTATGAAGGTGTGGTCCCTGGACTAGCACCATCAGCATCACCTTGTTAGAACTGCAAATTCTTAAGCCATTCTATACCTACTTAATCAGAAACTCTGGAGTTGGGGTCCAGCTATCTGTGCTTTAACAAGTTCCCCAGGTACTTATGAAACATGCTGAAGTCTGAGAACTCTATAGGGAAGCAATCCTTTTTTTTTTTTTTTTTAAGATTTTACTTATTTGAGAGAGGGAGAGAGCACAAGAAGAGAGGAGGGGCAGAGGAAGAAGGAGAAGCAGACTCCTCACTGAGCAGGGAGTCCAACGTGGGGCTCGATCCCAGGACCCTGGGATCATGACCTGAGCTGAAGGCAGACACTTCCAGGCGACCTATAGAGCAATCCTTCTCAAACTTTTATGTGCAGATGAATCACCCAAGGATTTTATTAAAATGCATTTTCAGATTCAGTAGTCTGGATAATGCTTGAGGTTCTAAAATTTGGAGAAGCTCCCAGGTGCTGCTACTGCCGCTGAGTCTCTGACCTCACTTTGAGTAGTAAGAACCTAGAAAGTTTACTTTTAGCTGAAGAGTCTAATTGCACTGGCATATTATTTTTTAAGTAACTTCATAATAATTAGCAGCCCCACTCGGGAATTTCTGTACTGAGGCTCATTTTTATTGGATATACTACTCAAAAAAATACGCATTTTTGTTAGAAACAGCGTAAGAATTTATCTTAATTTTTTAAAAGATTTTATTTATTTATCTGACAGAGAGAGAGAGATAGCAAGAGCAGGAACACAAGCAGGGGGAGTGGGAGAGGGAGAAGCAGGCTTCCCGCTGAGCAGGGAGCCCGATGTGGGGCTCGATCCCAGGACCCTGGGATCATGACCTGAGCCAAAGGCGGATGCTTAAAGGCTGAGCCACACAGGCACCCCAAAATAATCTTAATTTCTAAATCTGCGTTCAAGTATGAGAAGCCCATTATATTTAGTGATAAGAATTACTGTCATTTGTTGAAAATTTGCATCATATCTTGGACACTGCCTAATTTTTAAAGTCCTTGCAATAACCCTAGGAGGTCACTGCCATTCTTTTCACTTTTTTATATTTCCTATTTTAATCTCTCCCACTGAAACTCAGATTAAATGACTAGTTTGATTCATCCAGCCAGCAGTTGGCAAAACCTTTACTTAAATCCAGGTCTGTCCAATGCAAGTCCCAATACTACAGTGTTTGCCCTTGTTGTTTTCCTTTAGTATTTTAGCTTGAATACAATCATAAGAACAACAACAACAGCAAAAAAATGAACTTATTATGTATTGGATTACCATGAGTAATATAACAAGTTAAACATGAGTTCCAAGCCAATGCCACCTGCATAATGCCTGTGTTGCTGTAGGTTCATTATCACTTTTAAACAAGAGCCTCTCTACCGGCCTTCCATTGCTTTAAGAAGTCATGTGCGAACACAAACATTGTGTTATTTTCTTTTTATTAACTAGCCAAACATTACTCTTATTTTACTTAGAGAAAAGACGTTAATCTTGGCAAATAAAGAGAAAACTTTGAAAAAAAAACTGACGAAAATCAGAGCTTTATATACTGTGCCTAACGCTGTATCACCTCTGATTCAAAGTCAGGGCACCGTGGTTAGAAAATTGGAGTGGCTCCGTGCAGGTTCCCGGGAGGGAAGATGGGTTTGCCCAGTGTGTGTGGTGGTTCTCCCTCCCTCCTTCTCTCTCTCTCTCTCTCTCTCTCTCTCATTTGGAACACAGGCAAGAGAACTCTGTTCTCTGCAGTAATTGCTTTATAGCCTGAAGCATGAGATTTGATCATTAATATCCCCACCTTGGATCATGAAAGACATTATTATTAGTTAAAAATTTATTCATATTTAAAAGAAATAGCAAACCAGCACAATGCCCCACAGTTTTGGCTATTGCATACTGATTTTTACAAGTTGGGTAACTGCCACTAGAAAGACTCTCTCCCTTTATAAAAATTATTCAAACCTTGTTTTCTATGTAGCTAAGTCTCTTTCTTAAATCTTGTGATCTCTAGTATGAATGGTACTAGGTGAGGGATGGCCTAAATAGATCATCCCCTCAGGTTTTTGGGTGTTTTTTTTAATATAGCATTCTCACCCTGTCCCCTCTACAAACTTCAGTCATGTTCCTATCTGAGGGTTAAAAGGCAGGCTAAATGGTTGTTCAGAAATCTCATAGCCTTGTGATTCTCTCACTATATTCTTGGGCCAAATTTACTCATAAGCCTGATTTTTTTTTTTTTAAAGATTTTATTTATTTATTTGACAGAGAGAGACACAGCCAGAGAGGGAACACAAGCAGGGGGAGTGGGAGAGGGAGAAGCAGGCTTCCTGCCAAGCAGGGAGCCCGATGCGGGGCTCGATCCCAGGACCTGGGACCATGACCTGAGCCGAAGGCAGACCCTTAACGACTGAGCCACCCAGGCGCCCCAAGCCTGATATTTTTTAAGGATTTATTTATTTTAGAGAGAGTGCGCATGAGCGGGGCTGGGGCGGGTAGGGGATGGGCAGAGGGAGAGGGAGAGTCTCAAGCAGACTCCCCACTGAGCGTGGAGCCCCACAAGGCGTTCGATCCCATGAGCCTGAGATCAAGATCTGAGCCAAAATCAAGGGTCAGATGCCCAGCCGACTGAGCCAACCAGGCGCCCTTCATAAGCCTGACTTTACTGTCTATATTCGGTTTGTAAGAAATAGCTGGGTCTTCTTGGCTCCTAAGTTTTTAATCAAAATAGAAAGCATGAGTATTTCATCACGAAGCTCTCCACAGCTTCACTTGGAAAAATAAGGCAATATTTTTTTAAATGGTCCGTGGTAGGAGGTGAAGGAAACAGAGCAGTTTTTAAAGATCTCTCTGGCTGCAAGGTGGGATAAAAAGGCCTGGCAGGCCCTAGATCGGAGGTGCTGTGGGTGCTTAGCAACTGGGTCCTGTCTGGGCGATGCTGGAAGATAAGTGTGTTAGGGGACAGAGTGGAGCTGACCCGAGGGCATGAGCGGCTCAGAGTTGGACACAAACCAAAGAGGAAATGGGCATCCTCACGTCAGCAATCAAGAATTAGGAGGTTATAGACACCCAGAGGGGAAGCGACATGAAGACTCCAAAGTCTGAATGGGCAGGTAGTCACAAGCCGAGAATGCCACAGGGAGGGAAAAACGGGGAACCAGAAACTCAGGGAGCTGTGTGAGCACTGGTGGCGGTAAAAGAAGACCTCAATAAAAGGACCAAGCCCTGTTTATGATGTAGTTGGAAAGACATGAGCCAAAAGGACCGTGCCCTGTGACCCTGAACTTCTAGCCCAGTGCCCCAGTGCCTGGCACAGATAAAGGAGAAATGAATCACCATGAAACCCAATTTCTCCAGTGCAGAATAGGACAAGGATTTTACCAGCTTCACGGGGTTGCTATCAGGGAAAAAAAAAAATGAATGTAGTAAAGGTATCAGGAAATACCTAACATGCCTTAAACAGGTGTTCCAGAAACACTAGTTCCTTTTCCTTGTTTTCAGTTATGATCTTCCATATTTACTTTCATCTGGGGCAGGGGATAAGGAATGATAACAAGTAGAGGTCAGTGGTTCATGTAGCTTGAGAGGGAAGTCAGAAGCCGGAGAGAGAGACTCCCACTGACACAGGGTTGGGAACTTGTCAGGGGGATGTGGCGTATTTAAATCGTAGGTGCCTTTTTAGAAGCAGCTTCCAGCTGCAAATTCCTGTTGGGACAGAATTGTGGGATGTTTTCTATTTTGAAGCAAAATGACTTAATGCTTTAAAATTTCCTGGTTAATTTCTGCGTGTGATCTCTTGGCCTTATTTCCATTACCAATGAAGTTTCTCTTAGGAGGACATGGCAGTCTGGTGGGAAATATGGATCCACATTCAGTGACAGGTTAGAAGAGAGAGAAGGATCATCATGAAGCTGTGTTTGAAAAGTGAGTGTAATGTTTCTCCTTCATGTTGTGTGATTTGAAGTAGGTTGTTAGGTGTGTGTGTCGGTTGGGGGGGGGAGGTTTGACGAAGATAACTTTTCCACCACAAAAAGATGATCTAAAACTAAATTCTGATGATATCATTCCCTTTGCTATAACCCTCAGCGATCCCGCGGCCTTCCTGCCCCAACACACACCGGTGCCCCAAGGAGAAAATCCCAGCTCCTCAGTCTGACAGACAAACCTCCTTGGTATATCCTTAGCATTCTGTGTGGCTTCACTGTCACTGCTCCACCTTTCCACAACAGCCTGAAGCCAAACCAAACTATTTAAGGTTCTAATAGTGTCGTTTGTTCTCTCTGAATCTTTGTAAGTGATATCCACTCTACAATCTTTTTCTCCTTCAACCCTGGTTATTTTCAAACTCCTACTTCTGCTTTACAACTTCGTTTAGAAGTCGCTTCTTCCAGGAAGTCTCCCTGAATCTCCTAAGACTAGGCCAATGTCCTTCTCACCCCGTGCTCCTCTAGTACCTAGTGTCTCTTTCTACTGCAGCAAAAATCACTCTGTGTAGTATCTACATACTCATCTCCCCCCCCCAAAACTGAATGTTTAAGGGACAAGACCTATCCAGTCTAATCCTGTATACGGAACACCTGAAAGATAGTAAATATTCAATAAATATTTGCTAAATAAATGAAAGTATGAATTAACTATGTCTTACGTCCATATTTCCAGAACTGAAATGAGTACCTGGTGCATAGTAGGGTGCAATGAAGTTATGAGGGATGAAAAGATGAAGGAATGAATCAATGAATTGCCATCATTGTGAAAGAAATGTGAGTAAACCATGCAGTTATTTGGATCATGGGATAAGTCTTTATATCGGTCTCTGCCTGTACAAGCTTTGCCCTAGCTCTCAAATGAGCTCTGTCACCTCCCGCTCAGCTTCTGAGCTTATACCCAAGCAGAGTTATGGTGTATGTCATGTGTTGGAGTTCAGCATCGAAACCAGCCATCGAATGGCTGGAGTTCAGCATCGAAAACCAATGGACACACCAGAGGTCCTGAAATTAGATAATTGCTTCTACTTTTTTAGGCTGTTTTTGCAAGGACTTCTTAAATGCTGAGTGATCCCACGGAACGATATAGTATGTGAAAGTAAAACCTCACTAAATTTGGAATAGAAGAATGGATTGAGACTGAGAATCACCAGTACTCTGAAATCTTGGTTTTCTGTTATAGGAACCTCAATCCTTGGCCACTGAACTTCACCCATAATGGATCTGAGTTTGCCATAATCCCTTGGGCTTTGTTTTGAACTGCTGACACCCTTCATGGTCATTGTTTTCCCCTAGACTCTATTATGTATTGGCCCAGTTTCAAGTTATCTCTTAATTTTATTCCTTTATGTATGTTATATCTCATGATTTGGACTATAGCATTTATTGCTGTTGACTCTATTTCCCCCAAAAACCCATATTATCATTTGTTGACATCATATTAAAATTTCAGCATTGAGTTTTGAGGGGAAAATAATCCTATGAGAGTTGAATCTTGAAACACCTTGTTATAAAATGATTGCTCACCCTCACAGGCTTATCTGTTACCACTACCACACATTACTTTCACTCCATGTGTAAAAAGTATCCAGTAAGACAGTCTTTAAGGTCTTTCCATATGCCATATTCTCCTACCCCTGGGCCTTCATGCTAGCTTTACTATCTGCCTTAGCACCACCTTCCCTGTTCTTCATTTGACTGATTTGGTTTAGGGTGTTATATTTTGCCAAATCTCCTTGCTGAACACCCAAGACTGAATCTTCATTTGTCCTATAGTAACAACCTATTAACTGCTTTTTCTGCAATTAATTAGCTTTCAACCCCTGGATAATGGACTGAATAATGGCCCCCAATGGCATGGTCCTAAGGCCTAGAACCTGTGAACAATACCTTATATAGCAAAAGAGATTTTGCAGATGTTATTAAGAATCTTGAGGTGAGTTATCCAGGTGGGTGTTATCCCAAGCACCTTTATAAGAGAGAAGCAGAAGGTTTGACAAACAGAGGAAGCCACGTGTCATGGGCTTTGAAGATGGAAGAAGAGTTCCATGAGCCAAGGAATCTAAGGACTGTATCTGTTGAAGAAAGTCAAGGAAACAGATTCCTCCCAGAGTCTCCAGAGGGAGTTTAATCCTGCCTATACCTTGATTTTACCTATGAAACTGATTTTTGGGCTTCTGATTTCCAGAACAATAAGAGAATAAAGAGATGTGTTGTTCTAATCCACCAAATTTGTGGTAATTTGTTACAATAGCCTTAGGGAAGCTAATATCCCTCCAAACTGCTTATGACTCACTCATTTGGTTTCTCTGAGGAGACATTTTTCTTGCCCTACTTTTACTCCTTTGAGTTTGGTTCATGGTTGGATGCTATTTTTTGCCATAACATTCTTTGTTTCTTTCCCCTTAGCACATTGGTTGTATGCCTCACTACCTGAATCATAGGTTTTGTGAGGACAGGGCCCACATTTGTCTTGTTAATCTTGGCATTCTTAATCCTTTGTCTTGGGTGTTTTGCATCTGATTGTATGAAATTGCTGTTAACCTTAAAAAATAAAACTGCCAGTTATTTTACCAGCAAAAAGGGGTTTATTCAGGAATAGCAGAGAATTGCAGTCTAGGACAAGCAAGTTACAGAAAAAACCATAGGTAAGCCCATAGAACAAAGGAGAGGAATGCAGAATGCTCTTTTATAGAGGAAAGGGGAGTTGGGAGGACTGTTTTTTTTTTTTAAGATTTTATTTATTTATTTGAGAGAGAGTGAGAACTAGAGAGAGAGCACACACAGAGGGAGATGGAGAGAGAGAGAAGCAGACTCCCCGCTGAGCAGGGACCCCCCCCCCCCCCCGCAATGCTGGGCTGGATCTCAGGACCCCGGCATCATGGCCTGAGCTGAAGGCAGACACTCAACCAACTGAATCACCCAGGCACCGTGGGAAGACTCTTATAAACAAAAAGTCTTGTTGGAGTAAACTGGGAGTTTGAAATATAGTGGTTTTTCATTGGCTGAGTTGTGACTGTCTCTCATTGGCTGGGCTGTTGCCAGGGGAGAAGAAAAGCCTTTCTTCCTCCTGCGGGGGTAGTAAAATAGTATCCATGTGCTAGGTCCCTCTTTTCCCTTGGGGTGTGGTGTTGACAAGGAGTGATAGGGTATGAGAGAGCTCCCCTGCCAGCCTCCTGACTTCATTCTAAACAAGATTTCCTTTTATTAATTTTCACATTACCCAGGTTAGGCCATTTGCAATTTCATATGATTCAACCCAACACATTTTCGATAAAGGTGTGTGGAATACACACATCTAAGGAGAAGGGCATTTTAAGTGTCAGGGTCTGGTCCTGAACACCATCCCCACCTCTTGGCAGTTTCCTAGTCAGAGAAGTTGGGAAGATCACATGAGTGAGGGAGTCCCACTGCTGGAAGCCTCTTTTCCTGTAAATCCTGCCCCAAAATACAATAGCTGCACCCAATTACTGAATGTTAGCAAATTCAGAGTCATGAGACAAAGAATAGGAGTCTGGATCTCATCATATAAAGTGTTTTGCAGGAATTAGTTCATTGATCCTGGCAACAGCCCTAAAGTAGATGCTATTTTATTCTCAGTTTACAGACTAGGAAATTGAGACACAGACCATTTAAGTAGCCTGCCCAGGGTCATGTTTCTTGTTAGTGGCGGTGCTGAGATTCAAATTCAGAGTGACTCCAAACCCCACCATCCTCCATTTCCTTTGAGAAGCACCACTGCCGGTAGAGCATTAACGCCTCAAATAGCATATGAGAAATTCGTCTGTGTCTGTCTTCCTGTCGTGGTGGGCTGGTGTCCCTGGGACATGGCATGCTAGGGAGGGATTCATGAAAGTGTACCTGAGCACCGTGAGCCCCACTATTTGAGAAAAGGAAACAGTTCTGCTGATAACTCTTCCTCCTGCAAAGTAAGTCGTGTTTTCTGCAGCATGGGAGCTAATATTTTTGCCAGAAAACTGACATTTGACAAGACCTGTAAGTTTAAACAGTTCAGAAAGGCCACAGGAAACAAGAGACAAAGAGAATGGATCTGAAAATCCATTTGAATTAAATAAAATAATTGTATCCAAAGCTTCTTTAGAGTACTACTATATTATTAAGATAAAACTAACAAATGCATGCTATTATTGTATTATCATAAAGGTGTGCTTTTTTTTTTTTTGAGGTTACTTTTCCTTGATAGGCTTATTTTCCCCCAGGTTTATTAAGGTATAATTGACAAATAAAATCATATATATTTAAAGTGCACAACGTGATGATTTGAGATATATATTAAAATGACCACAACCCAGTTAATTAACACATCCATCACCTCACATCATTACCTTTGTGTGTGTGTGTGTGTGTGTGTATGTGTGTGGTGAGAACACTTAAGATCTACTCCCTTAGCAAATGTCAACTATACAATGCAGAATTATTAACTATAGCTATCACGCTCTGCATTAAATCCCCAGAACTGATTCATCTTATAACTGGAAGTTTGGACCCTTTGACTGACCTCCCTCCATTTCCTCCACCCTCTCAGTGCCTGGCAACCACCATTCTACCCTGTTCCTATGTTTTTGATTTTAGATTGTGCAAGTGAGTGATTCCATACAGAATTTGTCTCTCTCTGACTGCCTGACTTAACCATAGATAAGTTTTTATATTTTCTGTATTGCAGACAATTTCCTGAGATCTATCATTTTGCAAACTCAAACCAGGCTTAGCGAAAATAACCAAAAGTGGGTTTTGAAAAATAGTGATGGTAGATTCATCACTGCCTTAATTGCAGCTTGAATGCATTAATTGAGAACTTAAGGTTTTTGTTATGATAGAAGCTGTTGGCGTAGTCTTCTGAGACTAAGGGCCTGATGCTGGTACATCTCTCATTGTAAACATATAAAGATATAAATGTCCAGGTTGTTTTATTCTGTGAATTTAGTTGAACTTCTGAACATCAAGAGACCACACTGACATGGCAATGAAAGGTGTCAAAAGTAAGGGAAATCTTTTGTATCTCCTCTCACACAGTGTGCTTTACCACAGAGTGATGTCCTTTTTATTATTGAGGGAAGCACTGGTGCTGAGACTCACACTGCAATGTCCACTTGCAATTTCCTTCCTTATCACTTCAGAAATGAGACAGATGGTGAGGGCCCCTCGGGACCCACATTTACTCTATGCATAACACTGTACATGTTAAATGGAACATTTGATTCAATTACGCAGTATTTGTTGAAAGCCAGCTATTTTCAAGAGGCCTTGATAGTCACTGCAAATAACTGCAGCTATTGATTGATGCCTGTCATTCATCCCCTTTCTCTGGAGTGCATCAACAACAGAAAGGACCACCTGAGAACATTTATACCTGGCGGCTGGGATGGTGAGTGGAGTTTAGTCAGAAATGTGCTTCAAAATGAGTGAATTTGGTGAATGAATGAGTGAATTTGGTGCTATTCGGTGCCTTTCTCTCAACACGAGCCCCAAATAATTAAATTAGTGGACATTTAATAGGTATTTATAGAGCTCCTGTCATGAACTAGGCACAGAGTATAGGAGATTCACTATAGAACAGTAGGGTCTTTGTCCCTGCTTCAAAGAATGTCCATTCTAGAGGGATGACAACAAAATGAAGTTGGCAGAGGGGCAGCAACAATACAGCAGAGCCCCAGGCAACTCAGTTTCCAGTCCTGGTAATTTTTATTCACTCCTCCTGACTCTGTTTCCCCTTTTCTCCACCCCACTCTTCGCCAAGGAGGCTGGTCTGTAAGTACCCGCTCAGGGAACGCCCTTTCCCTCTGGCTCCATGTTGTGCCTGGGGAGCACCCGTAGGAGACTGAAGAAGTGAACACAGTGAGGTCTGGCTATTTATCCCCAGCAGCTTCCCTGATCTCTCCTTTGCCCCTTTAGGCCTTAGCGTTTGGCCTACAGCTACTAGACCTGATCCTGCAGTATCTTTGTCAATTCCTTCACCCTACCCACATCTTGTAAGTGGTCCCTTTAGTCATTGGTCCTTAAATTTCTCCCTGTATGTGATGTATGACATCTGTATGGTGCAGACACCCAACTCTACAGTCCCTAGATTACCACGTGAAGTCGAGCCTTCTGCTGACGTACAATAAACCTTTGTGGGACGAAGTCTCTGGAGTGTGGAGGTTAGTTTGCAGCATAGCTATGCTTAATACAGCCACGAACACAGCTGAAGCAGGATTCAAATCTACAGGGTTGGTGGAAAACATCCCAAGTGGTACGGCTTTCTCTAAAATAAAAGAATCAGTTTGGGAAGGGAATGAAATGTGTAAATAGGCCTCAGGCTTGAAGAACAATTGGACAATTGGTTGCTGAACAAAGAATCTGCACCCAAGATGCCCATCACCAATAGCCTTTGAAGAGTTAAGCAGTTGGGCACAATTGGGCACTAGACATTTGGGAGATGTTCCTTTTCCTGATCCCGTCTGGGGGCAGGGTTCTGCTGGATATGCTGAGGCGCTCTGGCCTGACCTTTTTCCTAGTATAAATAGATAAATATCTGGGAAACATTTTCATCTTCCCTTTCTATCGCTTTCCTCCAGTGGAGAATTGAAGCTTATTAGAATATAAAGCAGAGTCAAACAGAGAAGTTACATTTTCACCAGAAATTTGGCTCTAGTTACTTTGGTCCACACAGATATTTACATAAATCCACTACCTCTTAAAGTAAAATCATCAGGCTTTGAATTACCTTAGGCATGAGTAATTATTTATTTTTTGTTTCATCCTCAGCACATAGCTCAGACCCTAACATAAACAAAAGATTTAAAGACATTTATTTAATAAAGGAGAAATTAATGACCAAAAGAAGAAGAGTACAAAAGTAAATGATAGTAGCTTTTCTTCATATCACTGCACACTTTTCTTTTCTTTCTTTCTTTATTTTTGTAAAGATTTTTTAAATTCATTTGAGAGAGAGAGAGAGAGAGCATGAGAAGGGAGAAGAGCAAAGGGAGAGGGAGAAAGAGAAGCTGATTCCTCGCTTAACAGGGAACCAGAAGATGGACTCCATCCCAGGACCCCAGGATCACAACCTGAGCTGAAGGCAGAGGCTTAACGGCCTAAGCCACCAAGGTGCCCCCACACTTTTATTTTTAAGTAAATGTACAAGATTTAATCCAGGTAAATGAGTGTTGTCCCTTAACATAATCACCTTAGGGTGGGCAGTAGGTAAAGACATTTTGACAATGCGCCATCCTTCATATACTCTTCCAGAGTCAGCCATACATTCTTTCAGACAGTAGCAAATCTCAATCCTTTGGGAAAGAGTTTAATTTTTTGAAACTGCTAAAAGTTATACAGACGCACCTTTTGCATGTGTGTGTATATATATATATTACATATTATATGTACACATAAATATATACATACACTCACATATAGTTTTAAAAAGGCATGATTGCAAAGTGATGAGATAGCTTTCTTTTTCTTTTTCCTAATGACACTCAAATGTGCTTAGACATAATTGAATTTTAATATATAGCAATTCCACAAATATTCTGAGCAATGCCAGGCTGGAAAAGTGAGCATATAGTTTACCAAGGTGATTAGTTCGAAGGGTAACAAACTTTTGAATGTTTAGTTACTGTTTCTTGAATAAATGGTACCTTACCGTGCCTGGTACTCAGCCCTTCCTTCCTTCTTTCCTTCCTTCCTTCCTTCCTTCCTTCCTTCCTTCCTTCCTTCCTTCCTTCCTTCCTTCCTTCCTTCCCTCACTCTGGGTCTCTTCCACAATTCATGGCACAATCTCACTATTGGCCTATGAAAGATCCTACTTTTTAACATTTTCCCATTATTTCTGATCCTCAGTACTGTCCCCACCCTTAACCTGTATTCATATGTTTTTGGATATACATGTGTCTATAATCATGTGTAGTGCGCTTGGTGTGATTTTTTTTTCCTATTTTTCACTCAGTATTATGTTTTGGATATACATGTGTCTGTAATAATGTGTTATTTGGTGAGACAGATTTTTTTCCTATTTTTTCCCTCAGTATTATCTTTTCAACATATTTTTACATTGCTGGATCTGCCTCCAGCACACTGCTTTTGGCTTGCATGGCATACCCTTGCGTCCAGTGATGGAGACCCAAATTGCATTCACCTCCCTGTTACAGCTGATATCCTTGGCATGTTCCCTTACGGAACTGTGGGTGGATTTTTGTCTCTGGGAAGTGTACTGGCAAATGAAATTGCAAATTGAATTCCACTATGGTGTCAGATTTCTCCTCAAAAAAGCTACATTAGAAGGTACCCATCAAATAGTATGTAAGAGTCAGTGTTTCTTTTCCCCAGGCCCCATAGCGTCATTGAGTATTTTCCAACTTTCTCATTTTTTACCAACCTGGTGGATACAAAGAGTTTCACCTTATTGTTTTAAGTTATATTACTCATACTACCAGTGGGCTAGAGCAGCTCTTCATATACTTGTGGTCCAGAGCAGCTCTTCATATACTTGTGGTCCATTTAGAAATCTCCCTCTGAATACTGCCTAATCCTATTTTTGCCTCTTTTGATCCTACTTGGTTCCATGCCTTGTTGATTTGCTGGGTTCCTTACACATTCTAATTTTTGTTCCTAATAATCCGAATTTATATTTTTTCTTTTCTGAGTCATATCCTGTGACCTCTTGTCATTTTCTAGACTATTTAGCTTATTTGAGATAAATGGGGCTGATTAACAATACATTAGAAGAATTTTAATGAATCAAGGCCAAATACTCATCCTTCTTCATATTGTTCCCAATAAGTCTCTTCTGTCAGGAGCTTCCGCCACTGACAAAGATGTCTGTCTGATCCAGCTCTCAGTGACTTCTGTTACCTGGTTAAAGATCTCATCGAAGCTAACACACTGGGGACTGGCTAGGAGGTGAATCCCTCAGTCATAAAGACTGAGGGTTAAAACATAAATAAACCATATATCTAAAACAAAAGATCACAACGATCTTTTAGGTTAGATTATTCTGTTTGTTGACATGGATTTTTTTTCTTAGGACTGTATATTAAGAACTGCATTTTTTTTTTTTCAAAATAAGATTACATCTGAGGAGACTGGTAATACAAAAAGAAATTTCTCCCAAAATACTTTGTCCTTATCTACTGAGTAGACTGAGAATTAAAGATTAACCTGATTTGTAGCAATCACTTAGGTCATCTTTAGACAAGTAATTATGAGAATACTTCAAGAAGTAAGCACCAGTATAGCAGTAATTCCTTACACTTGCTTTTTTGTGTTTTTTAAACAACCAACAGATTGTTCTAAATTCAGTACCCTTTGTCTGCGTTATAACAATGCTTGTGAAGAACTGACTTACCAATTTAGTTAACATAGAACATATGTGGACCCAACAGTGAGTTTTTTAGACTAAAATTCTAGTCCCTTATCATCTGGCTTCTAATTCAGCCTTTGGGATTTATCTTTCACAAACTTCTTACACATTCCAGGTTGAACTGGACACCTCACAATTCCCTGAACTCTCCAGCACATTCTCACTCTTACGCTCTTGTTCCTCTTCTGGAATTCCTACTCCCTCCTGTTGAAATCCTCCCCATTCTTGAGGGCTCAAAGAGAGGCCACACCTCCACGATGTCATCACACATCTATCACTAGATATGACCTTCCTTTTCTGTTAAACCCCATGGCATTTAAAATATTTCTCTCCAGGTGCCTGGGTGGCTCTGTCAGTTAAGCGTCCAGCTCTTAATTTTGGCTCAGGTCATGATCTCAGGGTGGTGAGATGGAGCCCCGCATGGGTAGGGCTCCATGCTGGGCATGGAGTCTGCTCAAGATTCTCTCTCTCCTCCCCCCTCTACCCCTATCCACAATCTCCCCCACCCCAAATCATGTGCGCACGCTCTCTCCCCCTTCAAAATTAATTAATTAATTAATTAATTAAAAAATGATACCTCTCATATGGCACTTTTAAAATGATCTATTTCCTGGAATTCTGCATACTGGGATATTTGCATTTGTTTGCAGACTAGAGTGTAAACTCCGCAGGGCATAGCTTGGGTCTTGTTGGTGTCTACCCCAACAGTGCTTGGCATGGTGCCTTTCATGAAACAGGTGTTCGAGTAATAATTACTGAATATTAAATGAATGTCCAGGAGATCAATGAACTTTTAAAAATATTGCACAGAGGATGAGGACGAAATTGTCTCATATTTGTAAGCCAAGACAAATATGTCTTGGAAAAGTCAAGACAGGCTTTCTTAATTCACAGCCCTGCTCCACCATTTGGAAGGCTGCTGCTCTTGACCATTGGCTCAACCACTTTAATCCTCAATTCCTCATTTGTGTAATGGTGATAATAATATCACCCACCCGAAATAGTTTAATTTAGGATTAAATAAGATAATTTATATGAAAGAGCTTTGCTGAATGTCCATATACTCATTATCTGTTGGTTAAGGTAAGTATTATTTTCTTTAGGATGTTCATGTGGGTATAGACTTTATTTAAAATGATATTGGTGGTAGGTGGCATTTTATCTGCCTAAATGATAGTCAGTGATGAGAAATACGTAACAAAAATATTAGAAGGTAAAATGAAAACTTGGCCAATGTAATTGGAGCAGCTTTTTGTTAAAACAGAATGTACCCAAGGTCAAGACTAAAATTATGAAATTCTTCTTATATCAGAGCCATTTCTTTGCATATTACTATTCAATTGAGCAATATTTTTTCATCCAAGAGCTCCTTGTATGAAATTAATAACCAAATTGACTTTTTAGATTTGGTTAGAATTCTAGGTTTTGAAATTAGGTAGAAAAAACTCTAATTTCATCTCAGTTTTCCAGGCCATGCTCTTTCACAATTGTATCATGAATTAAATATAAGCTTGAACAAACATGAAGTGTAGTGTCAAAAGCAAATTAATTTTATTGGGTGTCAGTGCTCAGATCAGTGAGCACATTCCCAGATTCATTTCCCAGTTGTCTGCTAAATGTGTAAGGGAAGAAGAGAGGAAAGAGGAAGACAAGACTTCACCCCCAAATTGCAGTTTTTTAACATAGGAGCATGGAGAAGTGGGATATGTGTTTGAGCTCCAGAACCAGACAGATGGACTCAAATCCTGCCTTGCTCAGTCATTCACTGCATGCATCTTTCAGGCTTTCAGATGGTTTCTTCATTTACAACATAGGAGAGATGTTAGCTACATTATGAATCTGTCATCTGAGTAGCCTGGGATTTATGCCAAGTACTCACCAAGTACTCACATCACAAAGTTATCTTAATAATTAAAGTTTTGGGGTCAGAAATTCACCAAAGTACATCCATGATACTGTGAGTTTGAGAGGAGGGACGCATCTTTGCATGCCTGGTGCCAAGGACAAGGCCTGTACCTAGTGTGAGTGTTAAATGTAATCAGATGAAAAGAAGGACTTCAACTTCATTCTGTGGATACAAAGTAAATATCCTATCATCTTTCATGCCCTGTATGTATAGACATCTCTTGTTACTTCTTATTTGGATGCAATGGCATTTGGCAGGAACTCAAGATCCAGGAGTCCTCCAATAGCTGGCTAACACCACGATTGATTCAAGAATGCATTCTACCAAAGGGATATTCTAGGAAAAAGATCATTGTTTATTTTTTAAAGACCTTCCACCAAATCCCAATAGTGTCTTCTTATCGTATGATGCCGTGAGAAAACCTTTAACATGGGCTATAGTCAGCAGGACAGCTGGTCTCTTTGGCCTTATTTCTCTAGGTCTACACCCTAATCTCAACTTTCCATCTTAATACTGTTATGGTGAATAAAATAGATCCCAAAGAAAAGAAAGTAGAGCAATTATTTATTTATACTTCTTGTACTAATAATCTGGTAATATGTCCTGAGTTGTCCTTGGATTTCATCCCTGCAAAGCAACAAATCTCTTGTGGGGTTGACATGTAAAGATGAGCCCTGAACACCAATCACTACTTTCTCACAATTTCAGTCATGAATTGAATCTGCACCAGCCCCACTGCCTTTTCCTTTTCCAATTGAACATGCACAGGTCTTTAGTTGCAGCTTAGCCCTTGCTAATTTCATCATCTTGAAGCAGCTATTTATTATCCCTGAGTATTAATTTGTTTACATGGGAATGGAGTTATCTCACTTCAGGGTTGTTTGAGGGAGAAAATGAAAGATTATAGAAGAAATTTCTGGAAATTGGCTGGTTCTCAAGAAGTATTAATTCTCCAATAAAGCTTTATTCAGATTCATTTGCTTTTCCTATTCACTAGTAACTTTGACTTTAAGAAAATTTTGATATAAACAAAAGGCAGAGATTAATAGGGAAAATAAGAAAACCACAAGTTCAATAGATAATATGCCAACTGTTTATCCATCCCAGTAAACAGTAATTGCCACATCTGTCCAGTCATTCACCCCTCCTCCTTCTGGACATTGTTTCCCTGCATTCACTCCCTCCTTCTGGGAAATGGTGCTTCTCCCATCGAAGGCATCAACTTTGAATGGGAGCTATCACTTGTTGTTAAGTCCCAGCAACACTTAATGATCTGAGGTGAGAAAATAAATCCAGAGTAACACCACTCACTGCCGGACCTTAGCTGATGGGTCTGAGAATGAACCCTTCACCCACACTGGACAAAGTACACACCTTCTCCCTGGTTTTTTAATTTGAAAGAGAGAGAGAGAGGCAGCCGAAGCCAGTCATTTTCTGGTGATGACTCTGGAAGATTGAAGATGGAGCTGCTGCCAGATTCTGTGTTTCCTGCTGGTGGGAAAACCTTTCCTAAGAAAATGAAGCCAACATGTGGATACAAGACATGTAGCACATTCTGGAGACATTGGAGTTTCTATTCCCAGCTGGTCTCTGGGCCATATTTGCACTTTTTGTGGTTATAAGTCTTCCAATAAATTCCCATTTTTTGGCTCAACTAGTTTTTTGTTGGCTTGCTGTCACTTTCAACTGGAAATAAACCTGACTTAGAAAGTTCTTTTAAAAATATTGAGACTCCTTAAACTCTCACTCCAGGGCCAACAAGAGGTTCTAGGATCTGCCCAGATAGGAGAACTTGAAGCTGGAGCTGACTGAGGAGCAGATGTGGCCCTTGCCTGGCTCTAAGCAGAACTAAGCTGTAAGGGATTCAAGATAAGGGCAAAGGAGAAGCTGGGTACTAAGAGTCCAACCCTATTAATCTTCTAACCCTTACGAGCTCTGTCACAGAGTAAACAACAAAAATAACAAACATACAATCAAAGGGGGTCAGAAGCCAGAGTCTGTGACTGGTCATAATCAAATGGAGCAAACAGGCTAGAATGGGTAAGTAAGAGTCAGTCTACCATACAGATGCTAATATTCAGGTACTGATACAAAGAGGTCAGTACTTCAGTTAAAGGGTGACTGTGACTCCACTTGTAGAAGGAAACACATTGTTTGTTTGTTTTTTTAAGATTTTATTTACTTACTTGACAGAGAGATAGAGAGAGACATAAACAGGCAGAGCAGCAGACAGAGGGAGAGGGAGAAGCAGGCTCCCCACCAAGCAGGGAACCTGCTGTGGGGCTCAATCCCAGGACGTTGGGATCATGACCTGAGCCAAAGGCAGATGTCCAACTAACTGAGCCACCCAGATGCCCCAGGAAACCCATTGTTAAATGGATGTTGTGGACATGGATATCCCATCCAAGACAGTGATGTTATTCTGAACTCTGGTTCCGACACCAACACAATGATTTTAATAGGAGACCATTCAAGCGACAGTGTTTTAATTCTTCATTTGTATTGTCTCTTGGTCCCATGTAGACACTTTTTCCCAGTTCTTGAGTGAGCACCCAACTTAAAAAAAAAATCCTAGTGTAGTATATCCTCACTTTTACAATACTAGGCTTATAAAAATTCACATTTACAAGACCATTATTTTTCTACACTGACAGCTTCTTTATTCCACAAAAAATTTATCATAACATTTCTTTAAACTAAATAAAACCTGTTTCCAATACGAGTCACTTTGTATGTAACATATTAAGATGCATCTCTTACATGAAGAAAAATAAACCTCTAAGCACAAATAAATTGTCCAATGTATTTAAATTTGCAAGGTTTTAGCCTGCTATTGATGATATGTATCAGTTCAGAGGTTGGACATAAATGCATCTCATTCCAGATAAGTCATATTTCTTTTACTCTTTTCACAGTTCTCAGATGTTCTCTCTATGTTGATTCATTCAGGCTACAATCAAGAGGAAGAAGTTGTAGGGTCTTTAGAACTCAACATCCAAGGTCATAAATTCACTAATACTGTGGCAAGGACAATTGAATGGAGAATAATAACCATCATCTCTTAGATGAGCAGTCTTTTAGAACAGAAAGCGCTTTCCCATTTATGATCTTACATGACCCTTATTGTAGTCCTTTGAAGCAGGCATTATAGCCTTTTTAAGGATGATAAAAGTGAGACTGGAACATTAAATGGCTTGTCCAAGATTATACATGAGAGTAGTATCCATTTCTTATAACTGTTTTGCTTTCCAGTACAATACAGCTTCTTCACAGCAAAATACCTTATCTGTCCTTGAATGAGCTGTCTGAGATATCTTACAAATGACAGTAACAAACTCCCTCCCAAAGCAGTTTCCTGTTTTCCAAGCATGATACTGCATAAGAGGCCCTGGACTGAACTTCTTGATAGTTGTTCAGAAACCAAAGCGTGAAATGCATTCAAGCAGTTTCTCAATTACTTGGCACCAAATTTTTCTTGGATATGATCCTGCTGTCAGATAACTGATAGATAGGCCCCAATTTCTATCTGGTAAATTAACTACTGCTATTTGTCTATGTTAAACTGATTTAAGAAAACATGTTCTTTTCTACAGCCAGCTGAAGTGTATTCTAAAGTGGAGTAAAACTTTGGTTGTTAATTTTGCATGAATAAGTTGGAGAATAACTTTTTAAAATTGAATTTATATTTAAATATTTGAATTTTGTTGCATGTTTAGAGGCTTTATTACATTTTTAGAGGTTTATATATTCACCACAAACATATATTCTTGTGAGTCCAAGAAATATATAGTCATTATTTGTATGGCAATGTATTTGTTTTATTGAGCAAATCCCAGGCTAAACACTCACTAGAGCCTAGGGATAATAACATAAGATAATGATATTGCTTTATTTTAATTGACAGATAGTTTTGTAAAAGGACAAAATATTACAACCATGTTCGAAATAAGACATCTTTTGGGATTAATCAAAAGTATTAGGGAAAGTTAGAATGTGCTTATAATTTCAGTCAAGCAAAAAACTGGAAAATAGGAAAACAGTGATTAGTGAGGTTGTTTAATAAATAATTAGGAAAAAATTAACCTCCTCTAGTCAACCAATTCCACCATGTCACTTATCTTCTTCAAATGGGAAGTTTTAATTATGTATTAAAACACTGTTTGTATCAAGGAATAAATATTATTAGGCTTAACACTTTCTCATTACGGTTTTATCTACACATATACAAGTTGAAAAAATAAAAGGAAGCACTTAATCACTTCACAGTAGAGAATTTTGAGGGGACAGAGCATTAAGTAGCCATTATTCAGCTTTAAAATCTATGATAACTCTATCATCTTAATGTTGGTGACATTCAGAGAGCCCCTTAGTGGATATGTTCAGTCTCCAGCTAATTTGAATCTGTGAAAAAGTAAAAGTTTGTCCGAAGAATACTATTGTTTCCAGAGTTGCTTCTGTCTTAAAATCATTATCTGGTAAGGTTATCTGCTAAGCCCCTTTTCTTCAAAGATGTATGCAAAAGACATTTGATTTAATACTTCATTTAAATGTGTTATTTACAGCACAAATCTTATGGCAAGGATTTCATGCTTGGAAAAGCCCTCTTGAAATAACTGTTCATTTTGCTTAATTTATGTCGCAATATGCAGTCAGTTTTTCAAATACATGCCACATTAGCAGGATAATTATTTACATATGGACTTCATCTTACGGTAGGAAAATCTAGGCCTTCCACATATTGTAACAGACACTCTGACCATGTCACATAATTAAGTCAATAAAACATTATACCTATGCATGCTTGCAGCATAGGTATTTATAAAAATTTCTTCCCAGACAGTTGGCCCATGTTCATGGCCTCTGGGAGAGTGCTCTCAAGGGAAACCGACCAGTTTTGGCACTTCATACTGTCTTGGAGTGAGATTTTTGCGGGTTGGATTCCAAATGTTATTGAAGTTGCCTAGCTACCACATCTCAATAGAAGGAGAAAAAGAATTTGACAACAATTGGCCATGTAGCCAATTTCCAGGGCTTATCTTGACACCTGGGTGGTAGGGAGTTTTCCATTTGCACCTACCATATCCTCTCTGAGTACGACTGACTGTGGCAAATGCGAGGGTGAGTAATCCTCCATTGCTCCTCATTCACATCTAGTTGCAGTAGCTTTCAGGCCTTGTGAATTGGGAGAGAATTTAAAAGTCAGTGAGCAGATCTTATGGAGCTCTCATTGCATGCCAGGCTATGAGACGGGGGTCCATAAGGCCTGATCTGAGGGAGTTGTGATGGTGAGGGAAACTCCCCTGAGGAGGAGATCATTCATCTGGAGCAGCAAGAGTGTGTTGGCAAGAGTCCCGTAGACAGAAGCAACTTGCCTCTGTGGTCACTCAAGGAGAAGAGCATCATGTGTTCAAGGATCTCAGGAAAGCTTCCCACAGTGGAAGAGAAGACAGTCATGACAGAGGAGCAAGAAGTCAGTTTGGGCCAATTCTTGCAAGATCTCAAAAGGGTTATGAAGAATCTTAGACTTTATCCTAAACACCACAGGGAATTATTACTGGGCCTTCGCAGAGGAGCTTTATGAGTCACAATTATGGTTTTAAAGAGATCCTACTGGCTACTACAAGGAAAATGGATCAGTGGTGGCATGAGTGAGGCAGTATTAGATGCAGGAAGCCATTTAAGAAGCTATTATATTTTTATTATTCCAGACACAAGATGGTGGAGATATGTACTAGAGTAATGCCACCAGAGACGGAAGGGAGGAGAGGGACCCAGGGGGCATTTTAGAGGTACAATTGACAGGACTGGATGGCTGGTTTGGCAAGGGATAAAGGGAAGGTAGGCATCGAGGACAGACATATTCTCATGAATGCCCATGAGAAACAGAGGAGGTGCAGGAATCCTTTGGGATGGTAGAGTTCTAGAGGCTTGTGAGAAATGCACATCCTGAGTGATCTCTGGTTCTCACTGGCTCTTCCCAACTCATGGCTTTGAAGTCTTTTGGCTCACCTGAATCTCCAGTGCAGCTGAATTTATGTTCATCATTGTTGTGTTTCTTTTTTCAGTTAACTTACAGATATAATAATAGGATTTAGGGGGAAAAGAGACCTTTTCTCTTTTTTCTTCCTCCATACATCAACCCCCCACCCCCCAGTTTCTCTTTTAAGGCCATCCAGAAAGCCTATGACATAGAAAGCAGAAGTTTGTGTGGGTGAGAGTGAGGTGAACAAGGAAAAGATTGCAAGTCATAATAAGTGCTGGAAGGAAAGTAACTCTTCCATTCTGGGTAGTCAGGGAAGTCATCTCTGAGGAGGTGACATTTAAACAATGCAAAAAGAGGGGGAAATGTAGGTGGGAGAGGGAATATTTGTATGAAAACTCTAAAAAGCTTTGTATTCTTTGTGGAATCTGCTGTAGATTGAATGTTTGTGCCTCCACCCCTCCATCTCCAATTCATTTGTTAAAATCTAACCCACAATGTGATGGTATTAAGAAGTGGGGTCTTCGGGAAGTGGATAGGCATATGAGGATGGAACCAGCAAGATTGTGCCCTTATAAGAAAGACACTTGAGGGATGCCTGGGTGGCTCAGTCGGTTAAGCGGCTGCCTTCGGCCCAGGTCATGATCCCAGGGTCCTGGGATTGAGTCCCACATCAGGCTCCTTGCTCAGCAGGGAGCCTGCTTCTCCCCCTCTCTCCCTCTGCTCGTGCTCTCTGTGTCAAATAAAAAAAAAAAAGACACTTGACCCTTCTGTCACAAGAGGGCATGTGAAAAGCTGTCTATGAAACAGGAAGTGGGCCCTCACCAGACATCTGCTGACGTCTTGATCTTGGACTTCTCAGCCTCCAGAACTGTGAGAAATAAATTTCTGTTGTTTATATGCTACCCAGCTCATGGTGTTTTTGTTACAGCAGCACGAATGGACTAAAACAATCCATGGAGATAAAGCCAGCAGTGTGTCAAGGAACTGCAGAAAATGAGCCTGGAGCCTGATCATTCCAGGTATTATAGGTAGAGTTGGAAATTAGGATTTTTTTCCAAAAGCAACAGGAAATCAGTGCAGAGCTTTGAAACAGGTAAGTTAAGTGACCTACTGTGTGTGTGTGTGTGTGTGTGTTTTAAGATTTATTTATTTGACAGAGGGTAAGAGAGTGAGAGAGCAGTGGAGAGGGGCAGAGGCAGAGAGAGAGAGAGAGAGAGAATCTTAAGCAGACTCCCTGCTGAGCATGGAGCCCAACACAGGGCTTGATTTCATGGCCCTGAGATCATGACCTGAGCAGAAATCAAGAGTCGGACGCTTAGTTGACTGAGCCACCCAGGTGCCCCTCCGTTGTATGTTTTAAGCATATTTTTAATGTTATATGGACTTAAAGCAGGTAAGAGAGGAGAGTGCATAGTCAGGAGGCTGTGGCACTGATCCACGAGAGAAGCAATGGTGGCCTGGTCTAAGGGGGCACGAGCAGAGAGGGAGAGAAGGACAGGGGTTCCAGATGTACTTGTGACAGAATAAAGAAGACTTGATGGCAATTGGTGCAAGGAAATGGAGGGGAGAAAGTGGGAATCAGGTTTGGGACCTGGGCTTCTGGCTAATTCACTGGATGGGGTGGCCATGCCATTTACAGGGCTGAGGAAAGGACATGAGGAGGGAGGAAATGACCAAGTCAAATCAGCAGTTCTTTCTAAGACACGCTGAACTTGAGATTTCTCATAGGAGAAACTCAAGTATAGACACTTTCTCCCAGCATGAGAACAAATAAGTGTCATTTATTATTATTAATAATAACCTTAATATCCTTAGTGAATGAAGCTGTTGCATGGAGTGTTTCCTTAGCAATTCTTCATTAAGAACCTAAAATAATCACAAATAAATCTTCAAAGATTTGGAGATTCTATTTTGGCAAAATGTAATTTCATCACGATTAAATTCAGTGTACTAAATAATGTCAGAATTTGTTAACTTTTGAAAACCATGATTTAAAAAAAAAAAAGATACAAATAGAAAAAATGCAAACATAAAATCCTGAGTGGCCAAATTGAAATGGAGACCTCACTTCATTCAGTCTATAAACCCAGTCAATAGAATTGTGCAATTTTGAAAGCCAAATGATAACTCTCCAGTTTTTATCAGTTACATGAAAAGGCAATATACCATTCTTAGATGGAGTTAATGTTGTTTGTTTTATGCTACAAATTACTTACAGCAGCATTGTTGAAAAAGCAAATGGCAAAATACCTTTCCCTCAAATCCTGAAACATTTAATCTAAATCACTGTAAAAACAGATGTTCATTCACACTGTCACTTAAAAATACAGATACAAGGCCCCAGAGTAAGACAGTTAGAAGTTACTGTTCCCTCAGAAATTATAAATTGCTTGTGTTCAGCTGACATTTCTTATGTAACTGAGAACCACATGATTTGAAGACTTGCCTCTTTTTATCATTTGAAAAAGCATAAGGCATTGAATTTCCCTACTGCTTTTTCAAATAAAGAGGTTAAAAAAACCCCTAAAACATACTGTTCATTATATGTTATGTTGTCAAATGATCAAATGCTTGGTTTAAACAACAGTTAGTTCATATACTATTCCTAGCAGAGTACTAGGCACCTCTGAGAAAAACCAGTGAGTACTTTTTAAATTAAACTAACTTGAATCTGGTCATATATGAGAGGGTGACCACCTGTCCTAATCTGCTCAGGACCGAGGGGGTTTTCAGCATAGTGATTTTAGTTTTAAAATTAGGACTTTCTTGGGCGCCTGGGTGGCTCAGTTGGTTAAGCGACTGCCTTCGGCTCAGGTCATGATCCTGGAGTCCCGAGATCGAGTCCCACATCGAGCTCCCTGCTCAGCAGGGAGTCTGCTTCTCCCTCTAACCCTCTTCCCTCTCGTGCTCTCTCTCTCTCATTCTCTCTCTCTCAAATAAATAAATAAAATCTTAAAAAAAAATTAGGACTTTCTTGGGTAAACCTGAATTATGGCCCTTGAGTTGGGGGGAAGTGGAGTGTTACTTTTACATATGTGTATTTTTAAAATTTGTGAGACCCCCCAAACATCACTAAAAATTGAATCTGTTGATTTTGAGATTAAAAAAAAATAGATCTTTTAGAAATATCTAATAGATTTTATTTGTCCTTTTTAAGGCATGTTTCAAGCTGGGACTAGGTCTTACCCTCTTGCTATGGTTGGCATCTCAATAACGCCCACCATCGGCACTTTGTAGGTATTGATTTAACAGGATGTTGATTTGTCAAGAAAATTAAAAGGGAGAGTGAGTGATACCACAATGTAGGCTCTTCCTTTCCTTCCCTCAGGCCCCTAACTCTCAGATTTCCATGAAAATGGAAAATTACTATAATCTATGCTTTATAGAATTTATCCTGGGGAGAGGGAAGTGTAAGAAACTTTCAGTTCCAAGACTGACGCAAAAAGTTTTATGAACCAGAATGCAACTCGGTAATAAAAGTATTTTCTTTCTTTTCTTTTTTTTTTTAGATTTCATTTTTGTTTTAAAATGAACACCTATTATTGATACGAATATTCCCAATAATGTGAGACTAACTGCCATTATGAAACTTGTTCAGTTTGTAGAAATTAGGATATACTTTGACATGGTGAGAAACTTGTCTTGTCCTTTCACTGCTCTTGAAACAAGTCCAAGTTCAAGTAGGGCCAGGAGCACCAGCACTACCCACAACCCAGCTTTCTTGTGCAATAGCTTTAATCGATCCCAATTCATAAATGACATGAAGGGAAACCCATTATGTTTCTGCATTGCTCCTTTTCCTACTTACACTAAAACTTCACCTGCAATTTGTAGATGCACTTAGCATCTCCACTGAATCAATCGCGTGGCTGGAAAAGAGTATGTAGGAAGAAAGACGGAGTTTCTGATCTTCCATCTCAAGTGACAACATAAGCAGTAACGTACATGGCCTTGATTCAACACTCTTTTATATATATTTTATGTATTTTTACTTCCTTGTAATTAAGAAACAGGTAATGCTTTACCAAGAATGTAGATTAACTGGTTTGATGAGTTTTATTTATTTTTTAGAAATTGAATAAAAGGAACAGAAAGAGAATGTTTTCTTTAATTTTAGTTTCCTTAAAAACTGCAAATAGAATGTTTCAGTTAAACATTGAAAAACACACTAAAGAACAGCTATTTCATTAAAGAGCAAAAAAAGGACAAGGGTGGGCTCAAAAATTTTAAATTTGGCTTTTTTTTGCAGCAGTATAACAAACTCTAGTTCTGATGAAGAAAATCCTGGGGTGCCTGGGAGGTGCAGTCGGTTAAGTGTCCAACTCTTGATTTCATATCAGGGTCCTGATCTCAGGGTCATGAGATTGAGTTCTGCATCTGGCCCTGTGCTCAGCGTGGAGTCTGCTTGAGATGCTCTCTCTCTCCTCCCTCCGCCCTCCCCAACTATAAGTAAGCGTACACTGCTGATACATATAACTACATGGATGCATCCCCAAAGCGTGATGCTGATCAAAAGAAGCAAGACAGTAAAGAGTATGTTCTGCATGGTTGCATTTATACCAAGTTCTATAGAACAGGCAAAACTAATCCATGGCTCTAGAATAAGAACAGGGTTTTCCACAGTTGGAGGTACTGATTATAAAAGAACATAAGGCAAGTCTCTGGGGTAATGGGACTATTCCATACCTTGAGGAGGGTGTTGAGTAGTGGGTATACACATTTCCCAAAACTCACTGAACTGCATTTCATTTTTAAAATGTGTGAATTTTAGTGTATACGAATTTTACCTTAATAAGCCAATAAAAATAATAGCAAACTAAATACATAGCATTATTCTGATTTTATTTTAATGAAAGTATATTTTGTGTTTTCCACAAATTACTAGAAGTAAATAAATTGATTTATAAATAAGAATTATCTTCATGTGGTAAAATCATTGGTACTTTTGGGGCGCTTGGGTGGCTCAGTCAGTTAAGTGTCTGACTTCGGCTCAGACCATGATCGCAGAATCCTATGATAGAGCCCTGTGACTGGCTCCCCACTCAGTGGGAAGTCTGCTTTTCCCCCTGGCCATCCCCCTCGCCCTCCCCTGCCTCTCCCCCTACCCCTCCCTGTTCCCCTCCCCCTGTTCCTGCTCTCTCTCCCCCAAATAAATAAAATCTTTAAAAAAATCATTGGTACTTTTGTTTCTTTACCCTTTCAATATTTTCTGCAATTAATAGTTTATAATAAAGTCATTTAATAAATGCCACTATCACGTACATGTCAGGCCTATGACAAAAGTATTTGTAATTTTTCATATCCTATTCTGTATCTATTTATTTAACTTATATGTTATTTATTAATGGTATTTATATTGAATTTATTTATTTATTTTATTTTATATTTGTACATTTATAATATATTATTTTTTTAAAATTTTATTTATTTATTTGACAGAGAGAGACAGCGAGAGAAGGAACACAAGCAGGGGGAGTGGGAGAGGGAGAAGCAGGCTTCCTGCTGAGCAGGGAGCCCGAAGCAGGGCTCGATTTCAGGACGCTGAGATCATGACCTGAGCTGAAGGCAAATGCTTAACAACTGAGCCACCCAGGCGCCCCTATAATATATTATATTATATTGCTTATTTCATTATATTTAGTTGCATATATATACTTATTTTATGTTACATTTATATATTATTTTTATTTTATTTATTGTATTATTTTATCCAAATCATATTTACTGGAAGCCAAACATAATTTATCAGTATAAATGCTGTTTAAAAAATTAAAACCTAACAGTAAAGAATGTCTTAAAGAAATCAAGCCTTGATCCTGGGAAGCAGGGCAGAGCTCTTTAGATGTTGCTCAGTTCCAGGGTTCCTGTCTTTAGTTCCTTACCTTTTTATACACTCTATGTATACTTTTGAGCGACCTTAATCACATTTAATAACTGCCTCACCACCAAGCTAACAACTTCCAATATCTTTTTCTACAGGGCTAATCTCTCCTGAGTTTCATGCCTACATATTTATCTGCCTTCTGGGTATCTCCAACTGAATGGCAATGACCTCAAATTCAACATTTTCCCGCTGAAAATAATTAACAAACCACTTCCCTAACTTCTTATGCATTTTTAAGGTGCACATTTGCTCATCACTTAGCCAGGAACTGAAGGGTTCCCTTTGTTTTCCCCCTTTACCTGCACTGTGCCTCTCATGGGTGCTAAGTTCCGGCCATTCGGTCTCCAAAGTTGCTCTCGTGTCTGCCTCCTGCTTTGTCTCCCACGGTCACACCGTGCCACTGCTGGGTCTCTTATTAGCTCAAGTCTGACCAATGTCAGTAACCTGCTACCTTACATTTCTGCTTCTGCCTCAACTTTTACAGTTATTGTGTTTGGGCCCCTGCCAGTGTGCTCTTATCAAATGCAACTTGGCTTCCAAAGAGGATATAGAGCAGTAAAACAGGCTGGGAGCTAGGGTCGGCCACCTACTATGTGTGACCTGGGACTGGTTATTCACTTCGACTTCCTCATCCACACAGTGAGGAAATAATGCTTACCATCAAAGTGCAGTGAGGAGCCCTACATGAAACAATCAATAAAAAGTGTTCTATATGGTGCCTGGCTCAGTTGAAGAGATTGATAAATTATATGTTTTCACCTGTTATTCATAAACTTAAGCTTGATTCTGTGGACTTCTTTAGCATATCTAAATCTTGGAATAACTTACTGCAATTTACTGTTTTCTGTTTACTGAGTCATTTCTGTCCACTCTATACAATCCAAAAAGCAAGGCTGAAGTTAAAAAGAATCAGTGATCAATGAAATGTTCTGCAGTGTATATACTACAGAGCCACACCCAAATAAACTCTCTTCTCTTTCTCCAACAGGTGGCGTAATTTCTAACTTATGTACCGATGTGTATTCCACAAGTTCTGGCCAGGAATTTCTCCTTCTCTTTCCTTCGTTCCTTCGTTCCCTCATTCCTTCCTTCCTTCGTTCCTTCGTTCCTTCCTTCCTTCGTTCCTTTCTTCCTTCCTTCTTGTTTTCTGTGGTCATACGAGAAGCTTGTCAGATAGTAAAGGTGACATTGTTTTCCATTTACTTTATAGTACCTATAGAATTAGGCTGTTTCTTTCTTTATAAAATAGGGATAAAACTATAATTACCTAGTAGTGCAGTTGTGAGAATCAAATGATTTAATTCATGTGAAGCACATAGTTCCTGGCACATAGTAAGAACTCAATAAATGTTCATATATATTATTTATTGTTCCTTATCTTATTATTATTACATCCTCAACTAATTCAAACTCTATGGCAATCTAGAAATAGCATCAAAATGGACACATGCACACACATTTTGATAGTAATATCTGTATATATACATACATAACACATAAAAATATATTAAAGATTTTAAGTTAATTTTCTTTGATGTAGTTTTAATTTCCTTTGCAGAAGGGATTTCTCCTATTTCCAGTGGATGATTGAAATGACTTCCATATCTCACCTGTTCAATTTTGTTCCATTTAACTGATATTTATTGGGTTGAATGTTCTGCATCAGACACTTTTGTGTGGTAATGGGCACCAAATGGCAAATGGTATTAATACATCCCTGCTCTTGTGGGGTTTAGAGTCTAACCGTGAATATAAATATTAAACAAGAGATTACAAGTTTGATTAATGTTATGTTTGGGGAAAGGAATGGTACTGTGGGAAGGTGCAGCTGTCATCCATTGATTTATGAGTTTCCAGGCAATGCATATACTGAGTTATTTAATTCATTTTGATAATAGTCTCTCAGACTATCTCTCCTAAACAAGGAAACTTTTGCACTCCTTGCCTGTGTTGTTTTAAAAACAAAACCTTTGAGCAGTGGACTTACCCTGGTAATAAGACATTTAAAGGCTTAGGATAAAAGAACAAAGGTTCTGATCCAAGTTTACTCACACAATCAGAACGTACAAAGTAAATGAAACAAATTCAGGCACAAATTTCTCACCACTGAATAATACTCTGGAGAGATCAGTGCACTTAATGAATGAATAAATGAATTCAGTAAGCAGAATAGAAGTTTAATTATGAGTGTACAGTCCTGAAATACATTCTTTAATTTTAGATTTGTCACATATTGACTTTATAATCTTTGGCAAGTCATATTTTATCTCTTTCACTAAGATTTTGCTCTTTCAAAACAGAAAATAATTAGAAGCAAAATTATGCGCCTTAAAGTTTACAAACTACATCAACTATTTTGAATGAAATTAGGTAACAAATGTGAGAAATAAAATTATGAAATCTTATAAATTTCAGTTTTACTTGACATTTAAAATAGCTATGCTGCCAAATATTGAAGAAATAAACAATCCTTAGATATCATGCCATATATTATATTGTTCAAAGGAGCTACAATCCTCTTTAAGGCAGAGACTATCTTATTGGTCCATTTTACTTAAAGACAATAAATAAATATCTTTGCAAGGAATGAAGTGATTTTATTTATAGTTAATTGAATAACTAATGAAGGACTTTTTCCTAATACATTTATGTATGTATGTATGCATATATTCGTCTACATACCCAAGCGGCCCGCCATGTGTTTTGAGTTTACACAGAGTTGACAATCATTCTTTCAAAAGCTCTTTTTGAGCATCTGCTGTATGCAGTCCTAGGCTAGGTGTGGAGAGGAGGCAAAGATGAACAAGATTGGTCCCTGGTTTCAAGCAGTTTACACTGATTATCAATTATTATTACAATTAAGATCATTCTCTAAATATCATAAATTATGTGAGTCATTTGTTTGCTCAAAGACACTAAATTTTCATGGCTGAAACCATGTAATTCATGTAATTTCATGTAATTTAGACTACCATAGACTAGTGTGGGCCAAATATTTCTTCAAATAATTTTCAATATTTACATTGCAATTCTTTTATAGTTGAAATGTCAGAATTTGAATTGTAGTACTGCCATCAGTCTAATATTTCTCTATCAAAGTCTTTGTCTTGGTTTCTTTCTTAATCTCACTCACTTTACTATATGTTCAAGTATATAAATATAGTTATAATTGTTTATTATTAAATCATAAGCTACCACACTTCCCTTCTTTATAATATATACTTTATACCTTATACTATGAGTGTGTGTGTGCACAGCACACACACACACACACACACGGTGCACACACACACAAATATATTTCCACATCAAATATGAGGCTACCTCTCTACACAGGGCACAGTGAGATGCACAAAAATGAGTATGAGCAAACAAGTGCATAAGAGGGAGAGAGACAGAGAGAGAGATTTACTGAGAACCTAAAATAACTGGCAAATAACACAATCTAGAAAGCCAATGAACTTGACTACAAGGTGGCTTTAAGCTTTTAGTCTTTAATTCCAGCTTACACACAATTCCTCTTCCCTAGAAAATAAGGTCATGAAAGTGTACTGACCAGTCAGTGAGATCATAAAGTCACTAAACCAATAATAGGAAAGGATAACTGGTAACTCAGCATGAAGAAAGCTAATGATTATGATAATGATGACAATAATAATAATAATAATAATATCCTGATACAAAAATTCTGAAAGCACAGACATTTGGATTAGGGAAAAGCTCCAAATACTTTAGAAGTCCTCAAGACATTCTTATTTTGTAATACAATACCATAATTATATTCATAATATTCACTTCAACTATCAAAAATGTTTTTACATTACATGTGGCCTTTTGAAGAAGAAATGTGATTACAATAATTCAGTGTATAAAGTTGTCCTCCAAAATAGTTAACATTGTTTAAGTTTGATCACTGCATAGGGAAAGTTCCATCAATCTAGACACCCTTCTGTGAAATACTTCATTCCCTAATATCTGTGTAAATAAGACAATCACTCACTTTTCCTGGGCACTAATCCTACACATCTCTTTCTTTTTGAATCTTGGTAATGAGATTTATTTAAACAAATGTGGTATTCTAAGCATCAATAAACAGAAAGATTTGCCTCTGCTGTGCAATGGGGTATCACTTTAAGTTTGCCATACTTTGTGAATGACAAAGTCTTTAAAACTTCTTATCATACACATTGTATTTTGAAAGTTACTCCACAGTCAAGAGTATGAGTAGATCATATGATCTTCCATTTGTGGTGTGCAATTCCATTTACTCGAAATTCAAAAATGCAATTCCATTTTTACTCCATTACTTTTTTGTTAATGTATCCAGTTTCTCTGAATGACTATAACATTTCTTGGCTAGTGATACCACCAGTCCTTCTGGAACTCTGAAACTTAAAAGCATAAGAATTTATACATCTTTTTAAAAAAAAAACATTATCTGGGGGCGTCTGGGTGACTCAGTCGTTAAGCGTCTGCCTTCGGCTCAGGTCATGATCCCAGGGTCCTGGGATGGAGCCCCACATTGGGCTCCCTGCTCCGTGGGAAGCCTGCTTCTCCCTCTCCCACTCCCCTGCTTGTGTTTCCTCTCTTGCTGTGTCTCTGTCAAATAAATAAATAAAATCTTAAAAAAAATTATTTGTTAGCCATTTGTATATCTTCTTTGGAAAAGTGTCTGTTCATGTCTTCGGCCCATTTTTTGACTTGATTATTTGTTTTTTGGGTGTTGAGTTTGAGAAGTTCTTTATAGATCTTGGATATTGGCCCTTTATCTGTAGTGTCATTTGCAAATATCTTCTCCCATTACGTGGGTTGCCTCTTTGTTTTTGTTTTTTTTTAATTTTTTATTCTTATGTTAATAACCATACATTACATCATTAGTTCTTGATGTAGTGTTCCATGATTCATTGTTTGTGCATAACACCCAGTGCTCCACGCAGAATGTGCCCTCTTTAATACCCATCACCAGGCTAACCCATCCCCCCACCCTCCTCCCCTCTAGAACCCTCAGTTTGTTTTTCAGAGTCCATTGTCTCTCATGGTTCGTCTCCCACTCCGACTTACTCCCCTTCATTCTTCCCCTCCTGCTATCTTCTTCTTTTTCTTTTTTCTTAACGTATGTTGCATTATTTGTTTCAGAAGTACAGATCTGCGATTCAACAGGCTTGCACAATTCACAGTGCTCACCATAGCACATACTCTACCCAATGTCTGTCACCCAGCCACCCCATCCCTCCCACCCCCTCCAGCAACACTCAGTTTGTTTCCTGAGATTAAGAATTCCTCATATCAGTGAGGTCATATGATACATGTCTTTCTCTGATTGACTTATTTCACTCAGCATAACACCCTCCAGTTCCATCCACGTCGTTGCAAATGGCAAGATCTCATTCCTTTTGATGGCTGCATAATATTCCATTGTGTATATATACCACCTCTTCTTTATCCATTCATCAGTCGATGGACATCTTGGATCTTTCCACAGTTTGGCTATTGTGGACATTGCTGCTATAAACATTGGGGTGCACGTACTCCTTCGGATCCCTACATTTGTATCTTTGTGGTATATACCCAGTAGTGCAATTGCTGGATCGTACAGTAGCTCTATTTTCAACTGTTTGAGGAACCTCCATACTGTTTTCCAGAGTGGCTGCACCAGCTTGCATTCCCACCAACAGTGTAGGAGGGTTCCCCTTTCTCTGCATCCCCGCCAACATCTGTGGTTTCCTGACTTGTTAATTTTAGCCATTCTGACTGGTGTGAGGTGGTATCTTATTGAGGTTTTGATTTGGATTTCCCTGATGCCGAGCGATATTGAGCACTTTTTCATGTGTCTGCTGGCTATTTGGATGTCTTCTTTGGAAAAATGTCTCTTCATGTCTTCTGCCCATTTCTTGATTGGATTATTTGTTCTTTGGGTGTTGAGTTTGATAAGTTTTTTATAGATTTTGGATATACTAGCCCTTTATCTGATATGTCATTTGCAAATATTTTCTCCCATTCTGTCAGTTGTCTTTTGGTTTTGTGGACTGTTTCTTTTGCTGTGCAAAAGCTTTTTATCTTGATGAAATCCCAATAGTTCATTTTTGCCCTTGCTTCCCTTGCCTTTGGCGACATTTCTAGGAAGAAGTTGCTGCGGCTGAGGTCGAAGAGGTTGCTACCTGTGTTCTCCTTTAGGATTTTGATGGACTCCTGTCTCACGTTTAGGTCTTTCAACCATTTGGAGTCTATTTTTGTGTGTGGTGTAAGGAACTGGTCCAGTTTCATTCTTCTGCATGTGGCTGTCCAATTTTCCCAACACCATTTGTTGAAGAGACTGTCTTTTATCCACTGGACATTCTTTCCTTCTTTGTCGAAGATTAGTTGACCATAGAGTTGAGGGTCCATTTCTTGGCTCTCGATTCTGTTCCAGTGATCTATGTGTCTGTTTTTGTGCTAGTACCATACTGTCTTGATGATGACAGCTTTGTAATAGAGCTGGAAGTCCGGAATTGTGCTGCCGCCAGCTTTGCTTTTCTTTTTCAATGTTCCTCTGGCTATTCGGGGTCTCTTCTGGTTCCATACAATTAGGATTATTTGTTCCATTTCTTTGAAAAAAATGGATGGTATTTTGATGGGGATTGCATTGAATGTGTAGATTACTCTAGGTAGCACTGACATCTTCACAATGCTTGTTCTTCCAATTCATAAGCATGGAACATTTTTCCATTTCTTTGTGTCTTCTTCAATTTCTTTCATGAGTATTTTATAGTTTTCTGAGTACAGATCCTTTGCCTCTTTGGTTAGATTTATTCCTAGGTATTTTATGGTTTTGGGTGCAATTGTAAATGGGATCGACTCCTTGATTTGTCTCTCTTCTGTCTTGTTGTTGGTGTATAGGAATGCCACTGATTTCTGTGCATTGATTTTATAGCCTGCTACTTGACTGAATTCCTGTATGAGTTCTAGCAGTTTTGGGGTGGAGTCTATTGGGTTTTCCACATACAGTATCATATCATCTGCAAAGAGTGAGAGTTTGACTTCCTCTTTGCCGATTTGGATGCCTTTGATTTCTTTTTGTTGTCTGATTGCTGTGGCTAGGACTTCTAATACTATGTTGAATAGCAGTGATGATAGTGGACATCCCTGCTGCGTTCCTGACCTTAGGGGGAAAGCTCTCAGCGTTTCTCCATTGAGAATGATATTCGCTGTAGGTTTTTCATAGATGGCTTTTATGATATTGAGGTATGTCCCCTCTATCCCTATACTCTGAAGACTTTTGATCAAGAAAGGATGCTGTACTTTGTCAAATGCTTTTTCTGCATGTATTGAGAGGATCATATGATTCTTGTTCTTTCTTTTGTTAATGTATTGTATCACGTTGATTGATTTGCAGGTGTTGAACCAGCCTTGCAGCCCAGGGATAAATCCCACTTGGTCGTGGTGAATAATCCTTTTAATGTACTATTGGATCCTATTGGCTAGTATTTTGGTGAGAATTTTTGCATCTATGTTCATCAAGGATATTGGTCTGTAATTCTCCTTTTTAATGGGGTCTTTGTCTGGTTTGGGGATCAAGGTAATGGTGGCCTCATAAAATGAGTTTGGAAGTTTTCCTTCCATTCCTATTTTTTGGAACAGTTTCAGGAGAATAGGTATTAATTCTTCTTTAAATGTCTGATAGAATTCCCCTGGGAAGCCATCTGGCCCTGGGCTTTTGTTTCTTGGGAGATTTTTGATGACTGCTTCAATTTCCTTAGTGGTTATAGGTTTGTTCAGGTTTTCTATTTCTTCCTGGTTCAATTTTGGTAGTTGATACATCTCTAGGAATGCACCCATTTCTTCCAAGTTATCTAATTTGCTGGCATAGAGTTGCTCATAATATGTTCTTATAATTGTTTCTATTTCTTTGGTGTTGGTTGTGATCTCTCCTCTTTCATTCATGATTTTGTTGATTTGGGTCATTTCTCTTATCTTTTGGTAAGATTTTCTCTTTGTCTCTGAGACTCGTACGTTTTACTATTAGATGTCAGGGTGTTGACCTATGTTTATTGATTTTGAGAGGGGTTCTCTGTGCCTCCTGGATTTTGATGCCTGTTTCCTTCCTCACCTTAGGGAAGTTCTCTGCTATTATTTGCTCCAATATACCTTCTGCCCCTCTCTCTCTTTCTTCTTCTTCTGGGATCCCAATTATTCTAATGTTGTTTTGTCTTATCGTATCGCTTATCTCTTGAATTCTGCCCTCGTGATCCTGTAGTTGTTTCTCTCTCTTTTTCTCAGCCTCTTTATTTTCCACCATTTGGTCTTCTATATCGCTAATTCTCTCTTCTGCCTCATTTATCCTAGCAGTTAGTGCCCCATTTTTGATTGCACCTCATTAATAGCCTTTTTGATTTCGACTTGGTTAGATTTTAGTTCTTTTATTTCTCCAGAAAGGGTTTCTCTAATAACTTCCACGCTTTTTTCAAGCCCAGCTAGTATCTTTAAAGTCATGATTCGGAACTCTAGGTCCGACATCGTACTAATGTCCGTATTGAGTAGGTCCCTGGCTGACGGTACTATCTCTTGTTCTTTTTGCTGAGGTGATTTTTTTCATCTTGTCATTTTGTCCAGAGGAGAATAGATGAATGAGAGAACAAAATGCTAACAGTTTAACAACGTTGCCAGCAAATATACTCTATACAAATCAGAAAAGACCTGAAACCAGGGGAAAAGAAAGGGAAAGAAAGAAAAAAGAAAGAGAAAAGAAAGAGAAAAGAAAGAAAGAAAAGAAAAAGATAAAAACAAAAACAAAAACAGAACAATACAAAAAAACAGAATATGATCAAATATGATCAGGCTAGTGCATAGATCAGTGCTACACACTAGATTTTGGGTGTATTTTGGTCTGTTAGAAAAAAGTGCCTCCTAAAATTTTAAAGGAAGAAAGATTTATATATGTACAAAATAAGGGTTGATACAATGAAGGGATGGAAGATGACTGTAAAGATGAAAATTATAAGAGATTTTATAAAAGGAATTGATAAGAAGTTGTTTGAAGAAAGAAAGAAGATTTAAAAAAAAAGAAAAAAAATGGAGAGAATGTGATCAGGCAGGAGACTAGAACAAAGCCATACATTAGTGATTTAGGGTATATTTTGATCTGTTAGAAGAAACTGTATCTCAAAATTTTAAAGAGAGAACAACTTATATATATATATATGCCAAAAATAAGGGTAACTGCTATGAAGGGATAAAATATGACTCTAAAAATGAAAAATAAAAAATGTTTTTTTAAAAAAACGGATTGATAAGATGTTTGTTGAAAAAGGGAAAAAGAAAAAATTAAAAAAACAGTTAAAAAATTAACTTTGAAAAACTAATGAATCATGGTAAAAAAAAGCCATGAATTCTATGTGCAGTATTCCCCTAGCGAGGGAGTTCTCCCGTTCTCCTTGATCGGTAAACTTGGTCTTGGCTTGCTGGCTGTTCGTGCTGATCTTCTGGGGGAGGGGCCTGTTGCTGTGGTTCCCAAATGTCTTTGCCGGAGGCGGAATTGCCAAACCCTTGTTGTTCCGGGCTAAGCAAGCTCCTTGGGTTTGCTCTCAGGAGCTTTGGTTCCCTGCAAGCTCTGGTACAGCTTTGGAGGACCAGTGTGAAAATGGTGGCCTCCCAATCTCCACCCAGAGGAGCTGAGAACTCGGGGCTCCGCTCCTCAGTGCGCCCCCAGAGAAAAGCAGTCACTCCGGTGTCCCCAGTCTCCGGCCGCACTCCGTGCTCACCCGGCCTGTGACCGAGCATTTCTATCTCTGGCACCGGACCCCGTGTGGAGTCTCCAAACCCAGCAGATCCCTGTGGTGTGCTCCCGCGCCGCTCCTCCCGGGGGAGGGAGGGGAGTCTCCCCGGATCTGCTGCTTGTTGGGTCCCTGCTGGAGGAGCAGTGGCCCCACTGGGCCGCGGATCACAGTTTATGGCAACCCCGAGCTGAGAGCCTGCGCCTCGGCTCCGTCTCTGCAGCCGGCTTCCCCGTTCCGATACCTGGGAGCTCTGCCGCACTCAGGCACCCCCGGTCTTTCTTGACCCCGAGGGTCCTGAGACTACACTGTCCTGCGAGGGTTCCACCCCCCGCTTAGCCACTGGAGCGACATCCCTCAGCGGAACCGACTTCTAAAAGTTCCGATTTTGTGGCCCGCGGCTCTAGCACTTGCCAGAAGCAGCCAACGGAGGCCCCCTCCCCCGCCGTCTATCCTCCCGAATATCGCCTCGGATTCACTTCTCCGCACGTCTTACCTTCCAGTAAGTGGTTGCTTCTCTGTTCAGAGAGTTGTTGCTACTCTCTTCTTCGGTCTCCTGTTGAGTTTGTAGGTGTTCAGAATGGTTTGATCCCTATCCAGCTGAATTCCTGAGACCAGACAAAATCCAGGTCTCCTACTCCTCTGCCATCTTGCTCCGCCCCCTCCGAAAAAATGCGCCTCTTTGTTTTGTTGACTGTTTCCTTTGCTGTGCAGAAGCTTTTTATCTTGATGAAGTCCCAAAAGTTCATTTTTGCTTTTGTTTCCTTTGCCTTTGGAGACATGTCTTGAAAGAAGTTGCTGGAAATTTAAATCAAAACCACATTGAGATACCACCTTACACCAGTTAGAATGGCAAAAATTGACAAGGCAAGAAACAACAAATGTTGGAGAGGTTGTGGAGAAAGGGAAGCCAACCCTCTTACACTGTGGGTGGGAATGTACAGCCACTTTGGAAAACAGTGTGGAGGTTCCTCAAAAAGTTAAAAATAGAGCTACCCTACAACCCAGCAATTGCACTACTGGGCATTTACCCCACAGATACAGATGTAGTGAAAAGAAGGGCCACATGCACCCCAATGTTCATAACACCAACGTCCACAATAGCCAAACTATGGAAAGAGCTGAGATGCCCTTCAACAGATGAATGTTTAAAGAAGATGTGGTCCATATACACAATGGAATATTACTCAGCCATCAGAAAGGATGAATACCCAAATTTTGCATCAACATGGATGAAACTGGAGGAGATTATGCTAAGTGAAATAAGTCAAGCAGAGAAAGTCAATTATCATATGGTTTTACTTATATGTGGAATGTAAGGACTAGCAGGGAGGACATTAGGAGAAGGAAGGGAAAAATGAAGGGGTGTGGGGAGTCAGAGGGGGAGATGAACCATGAGAGACTATGGGCTCCAGGAAACAAACTGAGGGTTCTGGGGGGGGATGGGTTAGCCTGGTGATGGGTATTAAGGAGGGCACGTACTGCATGGTGCACTGGGTGTTATACACAAACAATGAATCATGGAACACTACATCAAAAACTAATGATGTACTGTATGGTGACTAACATAACATAATAAAAAATAAATAAAAGTTTGTTTTCCCACAAAAAAATTAAAAATTAAAAAATTTAAAAAATTATCTAATGTCTGTTTTTATTTTAATTCTTTACACAACCACCAAGTTTGATTATAACTTGGTGGCTTATTGCTTACGTTTTTTAAATTTTTCTTTTTCTGTACTTCTGAAACAAATAACGCAACATATTTTAAGAAAAAAGAAAAAGAAGATAACAGGAGAGGAAGAAAAGGGGAGTATGTCAGAGGGGGAGACGAACCATGAGAGATGATGGACTCTGAAAAACAAACTGAGGGTTCTAGAGGGGAGGGGGGTAGGGGGATGGGTTAGCCTGCTGATGGGTATTGAGGAGGGCACGTTCTGCATGGAGCACTGGGTGTTATGAACAAACAATGAATCATGGAACACTCCCCCAAAAACTAATGATGTAATATATGGTGATTAACATAACAATAAAAATTAAAAAAAAATTTTTTTCTTTTTTTCCTTTCTTCTACTTCTTTTTTTACCCTGGTCATTTACATCCATTCCTCCTTCTTCTGTGAACCCCAGCTGCGCTTGGTACAAACCACACTAAGGGTAATGGTGGTGGGATTCCATTAGAGTTCCTTGGCCTTCCTTAGCCAAGAGGGGGTCTAAAGCCTCAAAGACTGAAGTGTAAATTTGCATAAATGAGTCATATAGGAATGCAGAAGATACAGGGTTTATACTTTCCACAAGGGACACGATAGGTAATATTTTGTCCTTCATGTGCTAATTAGGTGATTATCTTTTATGAGTTATTCCTATTCTTCCCTAGGGCAGATGGCTTCCTTCATGCAAGAAGGAGAGATTTCTGTGAAAGCTCTTGTTTCCATAACTGTTATTGTTCCTAATCCCAGAGAAAATAGACTCATAATCTCTCCCATCATCCATATATTAAACCTTGAAAAAAAGTAATAGGCCTTGTGCTGGAGTCATATGGTTCTTTCTGAACCAATCACAGTAGTTGCAGAAAGAAGTTGATCTGATTGGCCAGTTTAGCGCTTGTCCCCACCCATGGCGAGAAAGAGGCTGATTAATGTTTGCTAGCTGGATCACAACCACATAGAAGTGTTGAGCTAATTACTGATGTCCATTATAGGGACTATATATACCAGGGCACTATTTTAGTATAGACCTGGCTTTGTTTGTAATATTAAACTCACAAATTCTACATTTAAAAAGTGCTATCTTGTGTCAAATGTCCATTGTTTAGACCTACAACTTTGTAGTAAATGCTTTTCTAAATGGAACATGGTATATTGTCACCTTGCATGCGGGTTGACTTTTTTAAAAATGGAAGCCTGTTGATAGTGCATAACAATGACTAGTAACAACACATAAACAAGGAACATGAAAATCAAGATCACATAAGAGCAGAATCATATTAACAGTAGTGAAATCTATTTTAAATCCATTAGAAAAGCTTCAGTAAGTACGAGTAATGAGTTTTAAAGCACCTGGGTCAGAAACACCAAACAAGCTGCTAGTTCACCACCCAGGATTCATTAATCATTTATGTTGCCTGCAAAACTGGTCTGTTAAAATGGGCCGTGCATGCAATGGAGGAGATGCTGATCCATGAACTTTTCAGACATGAATACTGCACAGATGTTAACTACCAATAACAGCTTCAATAAGAAACTGAAGATTTTTGATACGACCAGGAAGAAAAGATTCGGAAAAATGACTTCTAGAATATTCTAGATGGACACATATTTCTCCATTAAGGTTCCAAGCAAAATAGTCAGATGCTCAGCATAGAACTTCACGGAAGCTCTCTTTTCTGCCCTTTAACTCTGATTTGCTGGTTTTACAGATGTACTTCCTCACTTCGTAAACCACAATGACCCATTCCTCTGGCCACTAAATTCCTGCAGAGACTAGGCACCTGTGTTATGTCTGCATGCTTCAGCTATTAGCCGTTGATATCTGTGCTTACTGGGAGTCAAATGTGTAATGTGTTTGTGCCTGAACCTGGTTTCGCCAGTTCACCTATTACTATAATAAAATAATTAAATATTAACAGACTGAAGTAATATTCATAGTAAAGGAGAGTTGTTTATGTGAAAATTTGGTTAAAAACATTGTAAAATCTTGGCTAATACAGTTTTTTAAGTGCTGTATAATTACGTGCGTGCATGGATTTTAAAGTGGTTACTTTGGCCATCTTGTTTTCCACTCAGACTCATTTTCCTCCATTTTTCACTGTGATACCTTCTGGTGCCCCCCCTCAAATTCACTCATTTCTTTTTCCCATCTTCTTCAGTTCTTTGGGAGGCTGACTCATAAGGACTTATTTATCAATGGACTCCCCTGATCTCTGACTTCTGCTTGTTTTGGTCAGTGAGAATCACTGGCAGGAGATCAGAGTGAGGGGGGTATTGAGTATTTCTTGCCCTGGTTCCTTCCCGGTGGGATCAAATTAGGTTGAGTACACTCCTGGACCAAAATTCCCATTTTCTGACAGGTAGCCTTCTCTCTCTGGCTCCTGGTAACTACTCCTTCTCTTTTCCTGGCACACCTCCAGGTAGGAACTGTCATCAGATCTTACCAGCCCTTTTGTACTACATTATCCCTGGTGTCTCCTCGTACTTGGCCCACATTCTTATTTGTAGTCCCTTTTTAGAACTCACCTTGACTTACCCCATTTTGAACATACTGGCTGTTTCCTGCCAGTGTTCTGGCTAACATGCTGGAGGAGTGAAGAGAATGGCTCCTGACTCAGGACAGTCCTGGATGCAAATCTTAACTCTTTTCCTATAGTAAGTGGAGAATGTAGAGCACCATTGGTTCTTCAAACTCCACATTCTTCTTTATAAAAATGTAGATAATAATAAAAGCTACTCCAAAGACGCACAATCTCCTTCCACTGCCATAGCAAATATCCATTATTTACAGCTTTTTTGTTTAACTCAGTGTCTGGCACATACTAAATGCTTATTTAAGTTTTGATACATGAAAAAATTATTTTATGAATGAAAGACAATCTTTTCTCATACAGACTCACTTCTTGGTAAATTTGGCAGTCGTTAATGAGATAATTCCTCTAGAATGTTTAGAAAGAATATTCCTTGAGTGAGACCTTTCACTAATGTCTCATCCTATTGGTTTAGCACACAGTCTAAAATAAATCCTGCAAAACTGAAATGAGCTAAAGTAAAAGGACAAAAAATGGGTCATGAAGGTATGCACTATTTTGGCTTTAGAGCCATGTGGGCTAGGATTTTAAAATGTCTGGCTTCCTAATCAAATAGACTTTCTATAAAATGGCACATTTGCTAATTATCCCAGTGTGTCTGTAATGAATATTAACAATTTGCTATCTAACACTTATATAACCTTATACAGTGCTGTGTGCCAGGCTTATTCAGATTATTATATATATATATATATATATATATATATATATATATATATATATGTAAACTTATGACCCCCCCAATGTAGTTATCCTTTTATTATCCTCAGTTTACAGAGAAGGAAACGGAAGAACACCAAGGTTAAATAACTTGCTCAATGGCCAATACATGTTGAAGTCAGACCCTATACACTTAACTACCAGCTTGTAGTCGCCGATAGCAGAGAAAAAGTCATGTGTTTACTACACTTCCTCTTTTAGGTCACACAGAAAGGCTGCATTTCCTAGATTGTCCTGCAACTAGATGTGGCCCAATAACTGAGTTCTGACCTGAGGAATGTAGGCAATAATGATGTAACCCCTTTCCAGGCATGGCCTTTGAAATCACCCGATACAGTCCTCCAGCTCTTCTCTGACAGCTTAGGAAGCCAGGGCCTCCTCAGGGGACCACTACAAGATGGCAAAGGGCTGCCCGACCTATTTTCAACTGTGACATGAATAAGAAATAAATTTTGATGGCATTATGATTTAAGGGTATATTATCCACTAAGACGTAGCTTAGTGTGTGCTAACAAAGAATTGGTCTTTTGAATCAGACTGCTTTAAAGTAAAACAACAATATATGGCATTGGCCTCATTGTTAGGCAACAATAAGGTCAATATGAGAGATGAGGATATATAAGAAACTAGTTATCCGTTTTATAGTGTGGAAGAGCAGCTGGGAAAACTGTTGCCTTTAGTAGCTTGGGAGACAAAGTAAGTATCTTTAACTTGTACTTTTAGAAGAAGTGTCTGAATAGGATAAGAGAACTTGTGTCTATTAGCTGCCTTGGCAAGGTTATTACCAAAAAAAAAAAAAAAAAAAGTCAGAAAATAGCTGGCTAGCATGTAAATAAAATTGAAAGAGAATAGATTCTGGAAATTGGGGTCTTGCTGTGTTAGAAGATGCCAAATAATTAAAGATGAGATTTTAGAAAACACTCAAGAAAAGAATCAGACTTCAAAGGTTATAAAACTCCAAAAGAAGGCGTGGTCTCTAACACCCACATCAGATTGTGTCCAAGGAGCATAAGGAACAACGAGGAACTTCCCTGCAGAGAGAAGCAGGGGTGGTAGAAAAAAATGGTCAAATCCATACCCCCTAGGAGTGGAACAAGAGTGTGGGTCAGCAGAACAAAAGGGCACACACACTTATTCTTGCAGCCTTAACAACTTCACGTCCTCAAATTGGCTGCTGGCCCTGTTCTATGGCCAGGTACAATGTGTCAGTTTCACAGAAATATCTCCCCATAAGTCATTTAAAAAAGCTCTTTTCATCTCAAAAATGCCAACCTGATAAAAAGAATAATAGACAACAAGACCACCATGGACATCACAATAATTTCAAATATCTCATGGCCGTTGCTTTTTGAAAAACTATAATTGCTATTTCCTCATTTGGGAAATTTCTAATAATTGTCAAAACACTTAGGGAAACTGAAATTTCAATGAATATGAAAGTGACACTGGAACAATAGTATTGATTTCTGACTGGCAGTTATATCCCTATGGGCTTACCCAAGTTTAGTTTCTTTGTGAGAGAGTAAGCAGAACCTTGCCTGTTGGATTTAGGTATTCAGAGCAGTGTGCCGGGGATGGAGAGGTGCCCTGCAAAGAAGAAATATGGGGGGGTATTTCTCTACTACCAGTTTTACTTAAATGACTGGTAGATGCATTGTTTCACATTAGAACAAACACGTTGTACTGTGGATTAGATTGGAACATTTAGATGAATTTTTGAGATAAGATCTAGAACTACAAATAAATTTATTTTCGCCTCATCGACAGGCTTCACTTGCCCGGGGCTGAATCACTTGGCAGGGACGAGTTTGTGAGTCTGAGTTAGCCGAGAAGCTGGGAGGTGAGAGGGAACAGAAGGAAAGAAGGGGTGTAGGAGGCATCCTGCAATTTAACAAAATGGGTTTTCATGCTTCTTGATATTTAGATCTGAAATCCTGGTGGTCTTAGGCCACTGGAAAGAAGAGCAATTTCAGGTCTAGGACTTCTGAGGGGTGAATGTTCCAAGTAATTGGGATGTGTAATGTCTCTGGCAGAAAGAAGGTGGAGAAACAGGACTCCCTCTGCTCTTTATCCTTTTTCATTTATTTCCCTTTCTCTCATTAAGCCCTTCAATTCAATTCAAGTTAACATAATTCAAAACGCTACTACTCCAAACAAAGGTATATTTCTTTACAGGTAGATCAGTGGGTGGATGTATGGATAGAAAGATGGGAAGAAAAAGAGAGGCACAGAGAAAGAGATTCCATGAGTTCATGATATCCTTACTACCTCCAGCCTGCCCGCATCTCACGCATGCTCCTGCCACATTGGTGGCACCAGACCAAGACCGAGCTACTCGGGGACCACAACAGGACATTGTGTCACAGACAGAGGGGCACTCCATAATTTTTTTGGAGCTGGTGAAGTGGAAGAATGGGGATTTGGGTTGACTCTTTCCTATCCTGGGATGAGTCTGTAGAAAGGAGCCCAACAAAGAGAACCCAGGAAGGCCGAGCCTTTTCGGCGCCCAGATCTAGATGAGCCACAGTCCAGCTGCAGCCCTGTGTTTCCTCCTTTCTTTCCCTGCTTCAGTTAGTCTGAGTTGAGTTTCTGTTTCTTCCCATTAAAAGATTCTGGGCTAAAGCAGCACAAAAGGGAATCTACAAGAACCGGTGGTGCAGAGGGAACAAGGGAGATGTAGTTCTAAAGTAGCCATTACTTTTCCAAATGGCCTTTTTCTTGGTTGAGCTGACTGTGATTGAAAATAAAATCTTGAGTCATGTCCTAGGTGTTGAGATTTTATTAGAATGCGAATAGACTTTACAAAAACCCAACTTACTGGTAATTTTTTTGAGGTATATAAGAATATAATTACATATGTTATAATTATATTTAATGCTATACTTAATTATAATTATACTTATTTTATATTTATAAATATAGCATATAATCATATTATAATTAACACATAATTAATAATATCAATTAATGGTTATAATGGTGCGATTAATTAATTATTGATATATAATATTAATAATTTATTATGTTATTGTATTTTATGTTATATACGCACATATACATATATATCTCCACTTTATAAGCATGATGGCTGTGATGTCAAAGAATTTCAGAGTCTTGTGGATATCTTCAAAAATAGTTCTGAAGGATTTGGGTCGCAGGAGAGACCTAATAGGCCTGAGATGCCAGGATCTGCCAAGGCGGGGACAGCAGTCTTAGATTATGTCTGGCCCCTTTGGCTTTAGGAATTTAGAGAGTTCCTAAAGTTAGGAGTCGTATCTTAGTCCTCTTTTTACCTGCCAAAACAAGCTCTGCAGTCCTACCAGATCCTTCTTCACCTATGAATAAATCTGTATATATTTTGAAAAAAGGCGCTACAACCGTGTTGTTTTAGAGAATTTCTCCTGGTCACACCTTCTATTTTTCATTAAAACGCTCCTGTTCAATTCTGGGTTCTTGTCCCATTGCCTCATATCTGGTTTCCACCTTTCTGCCTGGCTCTTTACCCTGATACTTTATTAGGACCGCCCATATTAATCCTGGCTGTCCGCTGTTTGTTGCCTTTCTAACACTGAAGCTCTTCCAACTTCTTCATCGCATCCTCGTTCCCAGAATAAGCCATCATCAGACTCTGCTTGCTGAAGGAGAGAGTTTGGACTCCACTTTCTGTGCTGAATATCTTTGTTTGACCTTCAGTTCCATCTCTGTGTGGTTCCACCATGTTGGAAGCCTCAGGGGGCTGAATTTTACAGCTTCCAAAAACTGGATCCTTTCTTCTCCGGCTTCCAATTGGGATTGGCCAAGGGGAAGCCCTTGTGAGAGAACAGAGAGCAGTGGGAGACGTGAGTCAGATAATGACCTCCTGGCTTCTCTGGGGTCGCAGTAGCAGGTTGTTCCCTCACTGCTGAGGTCACAGGTCCCATCAGGTGGCTCTCACATGGGGCTCTCTCTGGGTCTGGTAACCTGTCCCTCCCACTGGCCCTACAGGCCCTGCACTTGCTGCCCTACATGCGTCAAGACCCCTTGATGGTTTCCCTTAATTCCACCTACACCTCTGTATAAGGTTTCCCTTTTGAGTCTTCTCAATTACCTCATTAATGTGCGTCATCTCTCTCCTGCAAGGACCTTGATTAAAACACCTCTGGTTCCTAGAGTGCTGCCCTGAACTTAGTAGGACCAGGGGGCACCAGGACACCTTGAATTCCATTCCTGGAATCGCCACTTATAAGGTAGTTATTGAACAAGCATGCCCTGGTTACTTGTTATATCCTGGACACGTTGCCTTTGTCTTTAATCCCTGTCCTCAACAGAAAATGCCGTGACAGGAATATGGAGAGCAGAGCCTATGGAACAGAGGGAGAAGCCCTGGGGGCCTTTGGGAGGCTGAGACCGTGAGCCACATTTCATTGGATGAATGAGAGGTTGCAGCACAGACAACAGGGAATTATACATACAGGCAAAATACACAAATCAGAGAGATGAACCTGTTGTGGAAATTTCTAGCACATGTGTAGACTTGGAGGTATGCACCTGGAAGTGGGTAGCAAAAGGAGGGGCTTAAAAAGGTGGGCCAAAGTCGTATTGCAAAGAGTGCATATTCATTCATCAAATATCTATGTTTGATAATACATTATATTATGAATTTGTGGCTCTATTCTATAGGACTCTAAGAGTGGGAGATAGGATTGGACACAAGACTTAAGTGACCGTATACCTGCAAAAGTTAAAAAATTGTTGCCATCATGGAATACATGATATTTCATTCTTAAAATTAACTAAACACAACATAGCCTGTTACATACTTCACAATAATAAGAGAGGAAAATAGGAGTCATTTAAAAGTTCTGGGGAGTTGCTTGTTCAGTCGAGAATACTATCTCTACAGCAGAGAGACATGAATGCTTTCATAATTCTAAACAGAGGACTTGACGTCCTTACCTCGTGGGACCCACAGGCCATGCTTGCCTCCAGAGGGATTGGCGGTGTCCTATAGGATGATCCTGTGCTCTGCATCTTCCTGTCACACTCCATCCCTGGATCACATCACTTTAGCCTAGCGGGCCCTAATTATGTCATTTTTCCTTCTCTCGGTCAGAGCAATTGCTCCTCAAGGTTCTTTTCAGAAACTTCATGTTTGACTTCAAGTGTTTTCAACCAGATCCCCCTGGAACACTCTATCTCCATTAGAATCTCCTCCTTTATGTGAAGCGATATTTTTCCTTGCCTTCTGAGGGACAGAAAAAAAAGAGTTGTCTTCAGAATTCTTGAAATTATCTATTTATTCCCTTTGGAGAATGGATGAAATATTCCTAAGCTTCCAACCTATTCATGACTGATAGAAGTGTTGTGAAACAGTCGTGTTTTTGTAGTTTTCCCTCTTTTCCATGCGTCCAACAATATGTGCATTTTACACAGATAACAAGCTTAGAAAAGTTAAGTGAGTTGTGAGCAGTCACATAGAACACGAGTAGCAAGACAGAAACTCTGGACCTTCCAAATATGCCCATGATCCCAAGGTGAGACGGACTAGTGCAGTGGTTAATAATGCAAACACTGGACTGGACTGCCTGCCTTGAAATCCCAGCAGGGTGACTTTAGGAACGTTACTTAGTCTTTGTGCCTCAATTTACTCATGGGCAAAACAGAGATTATAATAGTATGTACCACATAGGGGCGATTTGTGGATTAAATTAAAGCCACATGTCAAATGCTTAGCATTACACTCAAATTATATCAGTTATTACCAATATTTTGATTGACAATGTCTGACCACCACTCTTGATCTTGTTGCTTTAACTCTCCTTTACAGGAAAGCTTCCTGAAAATATTTCCCATCACAAGGTATGACTTTCCTCTTCTGTTAAATCCCATGGTTTTAAATTAAAACCTGCCTCTCACATGGCACTTTGAAAAATGATCTAGTTTCTGGAATTCGGTATATTGGGATGTTTTCTGTATATGCCATCTCTATCTTCTTACAGCCCATTTCCCCATCAACCCAACTGTACTTTGTCTTCTGCCTCCATCATACTCCGGAGACTTCTGCTAAGTTCCTGGATGACTTCATGCCGACAAATTCATCATCATTGGGTACCAGTGGAAAAAAACCACATTAAGAGTGAAGGAACTAAGGACCCATAATCCCAATAGCTATGCAGTAATTATATTTCAGCAAAGGATGAGGATGTTTTCCAACAATCATGGCTAGGAATTCCCAGGAAATAATGGGACATAAGGATTGTTAAATGCAGGGATGTTTTAGAAACCCAAGCATAGCAAATTATTTAGGAGTACTTGCAGACAATTTAACAGTAAGTATTTCCAGTATAAGGAGTTTGCATACTAGGACCCAAATATCATGGAATTTTTGTCCATTTGGATCTGAGGGCCTATTTGTGGTGATTAGAAGAGCACATTCCTTACTGTGTATAATTTCACTCTGTAAATACTATCTTGCTATTTCATAGTGGTATGAATCAATGAGGCAAGAGCACTAGTGCAGATCAAGCTACTGAAATTTTGAAAATGTAAGAATGAGGGAAACGTAACACAACATTTTGAAAGACAAGCAGTAGTATCATGTCCCATCCTGTTCCCAATAAGGGAGTATCCGAAAAAAGAAGAGTTTAGCTATTTTTCCTTTTGCACTTTCAAAGGTGGGGATACAAACATATATATTTACCTCCTTCCTTACTCTTTTTATAAAATCTCCCTATGTATAGCTGTTTGGTGTTAGGAAACCCAGAAGGAATATTTTCAAGCTTCTTTAAAAACTGTGCTCTTTGATGCTTTATTTTAGTGTCTCAGTATGTAGTTTTGGATCTATCAGCTTATCTCCTTGTTCTCAGATGTAGAGACCAAAATTGGAAATAGCCTCTTGTGTTTGCTCACTCTATTCTTTAAGTCCTAAGGTCCTTTAGGGCAAAGAGAATATCCCTATTCCGTGGAAGGGAGAATTATGGTGCTTGTAAGTGCCAGTACAGGAATCCTCATCCATCCTGGGGGTTGTGTCCCTGAGAAGCACCAAGATCCGCAAGTTCCAAGATAAGATCATACAAAATAGGGAATTGGGGAAAAAATGTTTTTCAACATAAACATCCCCAGAAAGCATCCACTTATAAAACACTTATGTTTCTCCTGGTAGCCTTCTCCAGAATCACCTTCTCCAAGTTGATTTAGGAAATATCCCTGTGAAATTGTGATCCGCTATGGGAAGAGTCTCCCATAATTCTATGTTATGCTGACCATACTGAGTAAAAATATCCATCTAGACTTTATTGGATTTAAGTTAAATGTGTTTGCGATTACATCTCTTCTTACCTTATTTTCTCAAGACAGAAAATGTCCCTGTGCCTGCCTGTGATTTTCACACATCGTGGGAAAGCTTATGAGTACTCTTCCCTGGGGCTGACATTCTATCAATATATGCAGGAGTTGATTGTACACAGTCCTCAGGTCCTTGTCTCCCTCCCCTCTCCCGCGGGCCCACCAACCAGGTTTACACAAAGAATAAGTGTTAACTATTGACAAATTAGTCTGCTTCAGGGTTATAATGTGAAAAGAAAAATACAAATGCCAAAGGGTTATATAGCTTTAAAATTGTATGGACACACATTAATCTCCATGATCTCCCAAATGCAGAGGCCGACATGGTGATTAATTTGGGGTTGCTGTACTCACATTTTAATAAATTGTAAAATGGCTGACTCACTTCTCCTCCCTTCCTCCTGTCTGTTCTTATTTTACGATGAAAGTGACAATCTGGGGGAAATCTGAGTTTCACTGAATGTCTGGTGTGGGTCGCCAGGAAAAAATAAGGCAAGAGGACATTTACCAGGTGTCAATGCTCATTTATGCACAACCACAAGGATATATTCTATCTTTGTTAGAAAATGGTGTGGCTGAGTATACACACTGGTGTAAGAACTTTTTGTTCACATCAAAATGAGCCAATGTGTACATGTATTCAAAGAGAGGCGTCTATGTTGCTCTTTGAGAAAGGGTAGTGTGGTACTATTACAAAAAAATTTCCTTGTTCAACTTATCTCAATACGTCTTTGAAGAGGTGTTATGTTGAAGAGAAAGTACATATAAAAATAGGACAGGTTTATGCATTCCATCCTTGATAATGGAATAAATCTTGGGCTTCAGTGTGGTAGGCTTGGTGTTCAGTGAGCCTGAGGGGAGTTCTGCCCATGAGTCTAGAAACCTGATTCAACTTATTTTCCAATGTGTCTCCAGCTCTTATCATGGTGCCACGTAACACATATCCAGTGCCCCACAAATATATTTAATGAATTAATGAACTCTCCTATCCACCCAAGCCAATTGCTCATCATGTAGGCTTGATGCACATGGACTCAGATTTTGACTTCATTCTCCCACTAGCACTGGACACCTGCCCTGAAGCCTTTCAAAGAGGGATTATCAAACCATCTACCTTTTAACAGCCTCCTCTCTGGGGGTTGAACCCTGTCCACCATATACTTTCCTAATAAATAGATTTTTTTTATGATTGAGATGCCCCAGATGACTTTGAATACCATTCATACTCTACATCTGTGCCTCTCATGCCTCATCAACAAAATTTGAATTCACTGGATGTGGGGCATACCATCTAGGTTTAGAGAAACGTATAAACTGGATGTCTGGGATGCCTGGATGGCTCAGTCGGTTAGGCGTCTGCCTTCAGCTCAGGTCATGATCCCGGGGTCCTGGGATGGAGCCCCGCAACAGGCTTCTTGCTCAATGGGGAGCCTGCCTCTCCCCCTACTTGTGCTCTCTCTCACTCTCTCTCTGACAAATAAATAAATAAAATCTTTTAAAAAAGCAAACAAAACAAAACAAAAAACCGGATATCCATCTTAGTAGTCAGTGCCGTAATGAGAACAGTTCTCCCTGCCTCGATCCGTACTTTCATTAAGAGCTGGTTCCAGCTTGTCTCTGGGCCAGAACTCTCAGAGTTATAAAGAGCAGAGAGCAGAAAAGGACAATGGCTGGGAATTAGAAGGAAGCATATTTTAGTTCACCATCAGGACAATCTCTCTAATGGGGTTAACAAATTACCAAAAACCTTCAAATATAAATTGCATGACTATGTATTAGGAGTGCAGTGAAAAAAATTCCTATATTCATAACAAGATTTGTGTATACAATATCAGTGGCAAATGGTTCCTCTCCTTTCATCTTCCTTCTTCTTTTTTTCCCCTCAAATTTTACCAGCTAGATTATGAAGGTCTTACAACCTCAGGGTGGTGCAAGTTGATGGTTTAATTTTTAAGCTTAAAAAAATAGTTACTTTTTATGTGTTAAGCATGAGTTCAGATGAACTGCATCTTAGAAAAAGTAGGAATGGTTTTAAAGTCACTCTCAACGCTAATTCTAACCAGCAGCGCATCTTTTGGCAGATTTATTCACTGCCCTGAACATGAAGATTTTATCTAGAAATGGGGATAAAAAAAGTGACCTGTCTGTGTATACACACAGAGAGACACATATACAGCCTATTCATATATACATACATATAGTGTATATGCTAGATACGTATAGTTTCTCACTTAAGGACGTTTTTGTATGTAAGTTCACATTACGCCACTTTGCTTTTACAGAAGACCTGCACTGGTACCTGCTTTCACTAACTGAAAGACATCTGAAGAGAATTTTCACTTTTATGGGAAAATAGACTGAAAGTGAATATAGGGTTCAGGGTTGGTTTGGCAGCAGCTGTGTTAGAGGTAGCTCCACCCCAAGTAGCCACAGTCGCCCCACCAAGCTCCTTCCCCAGGACCTACACTCAGCATCCCAGCATCAACTGCCAGAGTTCTGACCTGTGTCTGTGAGCATCTGTGCTTTACCTCGATTTATTTCGTGCATCATTAGCAAGATGTGTCCTAAGGTATCAGAAAAGCCTAAGAGAGGTGATTTTGGGGGGGCGGGGTGGGAACGCTCAAAAATGTTCCATATAAATTCATGGTAATTGTTTCTTTGCTTCACATCATTTCAGTTTGCAAAAGGTTTCATAGGAATGCTCTACTTTTGGAGAGTAGGGGGAACCCTATATCTTAAAATATGACGTTTCTTTTCAACAGGTAGCTGGTAGTAATGGTTAAGTTTTATTGTCCCCATATAATGTGTCTGGCTGGTACCCTGTTTCTTACCTCATTACACATTACCTCTTTAATTGTCACCGTACTCTGTGAGGAGGAACTATACAGATTAGGAAAACAAGGTTTAGAGCATGGAAATTTTCCCCTAATAGGGCTAATAAGTGGCACAGTTGACATTGGACTTGACAACATCATGACACGAGATCTAGATTTTTTACTTTTAAAGTGATACACTTGAAGTTGCAGGCTACTACATGGAATGCTATCATCATGATTTTCTTCTTAGAAAAAATACCCACAGATGTTCATTCTCAATCTATTAATGATGCCGTGGGTGCTGTTATTTAATTAATCTTTCCTATTCAATAAATATCTTATTGTCTCAAATTATGCAATCCAGAAAGGTGAAAATTAGTTGGTTAATAACAAATCAGCCCATATGGTTATGGTTTATGGTTAACATAAATCTAAGCAGGACTCTCTCTCTCTCTCTCTCTATATATATATATAATTTTAGTGCCAACAGTTTTTATGGGTGAGTTGTGCAAAGTGTGATCAATGTCTGTTATATCTGTCTCAATACTGGGTATACACCTGTCCACAGTGTTTGGGCAAGAACTCTGGACATAAGATATTTCTTCTTACCTAGGTATGGAATGTGTTGCTTTGGGAAGGCAGGGCTGTGAGGTTGTAAATGTATTGATTTTCTTCCCCTGAAAACTTTATGTAGTCCTTGAGAGGTACACCGCTGTATCCCTGAAAAGTTGAGTTTAAATTTAACTTTTTGAGAATAAAATTGATTTTAAATGCTAATCATTCAAGGGAATTCTCATGAATTTCACGGGGCAAATAAATTATGTCCTTATTTTTATTTTGAGCAAACCTTCATTTTCATATATCTGCTTTGCTTTCCCTGTATCTGTAGCCACCTGCTGAACTAGAGTGAGGCGCTACCGAGTCACCTCCCCAACACTCATGCCAGGTAGAGACATGTATGATTTCAAAAATAAACCAGGGAACACCAAATTTGTAAGGTAAGTTTCCAAAGCCCCAGTATCTCTGTTAATTACCTCTACTGTTGAGCTTTGGAAAGTAATCAAGAGAGATGAGTTGAGTTCCTGCTATCACGAGAGAATCGTGGATGAGCTTCCATTTCATACGAGCAGTAAACAGGCTGGAAAGAACACTGGCTTGGCAGTTTTGATCAGCAGGCTGGAGTCTGCTTTTCTCCCAAAGGAGTTGACTTTGGTAAATTGCTTAGCTTCCTTGGGCCTCAGTAGGCTCACTGGGAAAATGGCAGTAAAAACGTCTTCCCTTCTTACCGCACAAAGTTCATCAGGATCAAATGAGAAATGATGTGTGAGGGTATTTATAAAGCACAAAGGGCTTCACAAATTTAAGTAAGTTTTACAGTAAATCTAATTAGGTGTGTGGTGCCTTAGATACTCTGTCGTCTTCTTTCGGAAGCACTGGCAGCAAAGATGAGTCATTAAAAGAAATGCTTTAATAATAGTAGTAGTCTAGAACAAATCGGAACGCAGATCCCACTGCCACTTGCCTGTAAGCAATGCTTGCTGTGCATCCCCTCTCTTTTCGGCTTATCCCTTTCTTTTCCTCCAGCCGTTCCTAGGTTCTTATGCCTCATGCATTTGACTGGTTGGCATTCCACCCAAGGTTACTGGTTTTGATATCGTGTCCTGCTTTATAATTTTTATTAAACTGACTTGCCTTCAAAATATCATATGCCACATTCTCAAAACTCTGAATACGTAACTAGTTTATTAACCTGACAAATAGCAAACATTGAACAAATTCCTGTAATTGAGCTGAACTGACTGAAGTATAAATGGGAGACCTTGACTTTGATGTCACTGTATCCTAATGACATTTGGCATGGTTAGAATCTTCAGAACTTTTCCCCAGAGATGAGAAATGAAAATTTCACTTTTTTTTTTTTTTTTTTTTTTTGGCTAATAGACTGTTTTGTGTAACTTAAAACTTGGGCTAAAAATTGACTAGTTGCCAATATTTAAAAATATGAAAATATATCATAAAGTTCCATGTTTCTGACTTCTCCTGAAATATCAGAGCATGCCGTGATATTGGATCCTCTGTAGCAAACATAGCAGTGCATTGTGGGGCGCGGGGGGGGATAGGGAGGGGAGTGTAGAGGAGGGAAGCTGGTTCCTTTAGAAGAATAAGCTGTATTCAGTACTAGGATCCCCACCAGTTCCACTGGATTTATTTGTGTCATCTTGTACAGCCCCTGTAGGACCTGAGTTTGTGACTCTCGATAAACCCACAGAAATAACCTAATTTAATCTTATCTCATAACCAGTTAGTCATGGGTGAAATCATGGACAGATGGTTTAAGGTGAACATATGTTGTTGATCCATTTCTCTTATTTCATTAACCATTTGCCAGCATTTTAAACAGTCTAATCATATGTCACAAACTATAACTGGAGCAGCAGTTTATAAGGAGAAAATCTAGAGTTTTGTTGAACTATATTATTTTCAAATTTGAAACGAAAGCTGCTTTGAGTTTTGATTGGCAGATCAAAGTAGAATTTTACCAGCTCAATAAATGTGAGTCATAGGCATGTTCCAAACTCCACACCTACCACATTCCTGTGATGTCAGAGTACCTCAAAGGGCATCTCTGGTATGGGGTTTTTACAAAATACGGTTACGGAAAGTAAAATGCCTCCCATGAAATGTCACCATAAGTGATATATTAAAGACAGGGAGGAGAGGACTTGGCGACTTGACACTGGTAGCACCTTGAAACTTCTAGAGTTTTCTGAAAGCTTCACGAACTCCTTCCTTCATTCCCCATGCATAAGGGGAGAAAAGTTGATATGGCTAAACCCAAGACAAGGAAAAATGGGGCCATATTAGTAGCAGGGGGCAATTTAACAGGAGGATTATAAATAATATTATTCGGAAAAAATCCTCTCTCTCTTTTTTTTCTTTTCAATTTCTAAAGCTCCCCTTTCCTCAACTCAGAGTTAAAACCTGGAGCCCTGGGATTCAGCTGTGGGCCTATCGAAAGAGACCAAGGCAACTGCTTGGTAGACCTCAGTGAAGGTCATCAATCAGAAGCATAGAAGTTGTCTGTGTGATTCCATATGGTCTGGAACAGGTCACCGACTAGAAGTTTCTCAGATAGAGGTTTGGGGTTGAAGTATTTTTATATATGTGCAAACAAGAGGACATTTCCAGTGTGGCTATAGCCATGGTGAATGACCAAAGAATAGGGGATCTTGGCTTCAAAGACAGATAATATCTATGCATTCCCAACAGAAGGCCTTCCCATATGTCTGGCTTTGAGCAAGGGCAAGTTAGCCTAATCATCACCAACCAATTGTCCAATTATCCACTGGGCTAAATAGACAGTGGCTTAAGGGTCTAGGGAGAGGAGGCAGAGCAAATGCCAAGAGAACATTTCATTTGACACATAGACAACCACATCCTGCACAACTAGTAATTCAAACTCTCTCTGAGGATCCATGTAACTTGGTGAGCTATTGGCTCGATAATATACTGTGTATGAAAATGTTCAAAATCATCAAAGAAGACCATGGCAATGGGGATTCCAAACCTCAGTTCAGCATTTTCTACTTGTCTTGAGTCAGAATGAATTTGGTGTAATTAGAAAGAAAAGGATGTATAAAAATAACTGCAATGATAGTCACAGAGAAATAACAAATGTATAGCATCTGCGGAGTTACTTTTTCTTCTTGACAAACTCACAGACAAAGTACATGGTAAGATGGCACTCTGTGTCATTCCATCTGCCTGAGCTCAGCATTTCCACACAGTCCTCGTGACCGTAGGGGTCACTAGGCTCCCCCTCTCTCCAGTTGCTGTAGTTCTGTAGCGGAGTGTTGTCCGTGAACACATACTGTCCCTCCTTCTCAAGGTCATTCACCCCGATGAAAACCCGGAAAAAGCCACTCTTGGCCACATAGTCAGCGATGAGTGTGTTGGCAGCTTCGTCCTTTGGCATGGCCAGCATCCCACCCCGGATCCGGCAGTGGGTCAGGGATTCCCTATAGTTCTTCTCCTCTTGCACGATGTAGTAGAATTTCTCCTCAGTTTCCCTAATCCCTGCTATGACTTTGCAGAGAGGAAAAGATGAGCATGATTAAGCATCTCAAAAGGAGAAAAGGCAAGTATATAATATTGCTGGATTTAAATTCATTTATTTGGTGTTCAACAATTATTTTGCAAGTCCCTAGTATGAGGTAGGCACTGGTTAGATATTTTTATCACCTTTGTAGTTATCAAATGGAAAACAAGTTCTTGCCATTTGTCCTCCCTGTCCTTCCCCCTTAACTTCCCACACAACTGTGGAGAAGAGACTATTCTGACAAAGGTTTGTTATATGAGTTGCCACTCAGCTCCTCTCAGACTATTTTCCCATCCTACTTTATGCTTTGCCATACTTAGAGTCCCAAGAGCATGCCCTTCTCTCTTCCATTTCCATGACTTTCATGGCTGGAAAGTCTTCTCACTGCTTTACCTGGAAGACTCCTACTTGTCGTTTAGATCCCAGGGGAAATATTTTCTCCCGTAAGAGCCTTTCCAATGTCTCTGGACAGGCATGGGGCTCTTGTGTACACTCGCCCATGTTTCCATAGCTCTTCCTCTTCCTCTTCCTCTTTTGTATCACTCAACACATTCTAGTCTAATTGTTGGTCTGCATGCCTCATGTACTAAACAATGAATGTCTTGGGGACAATGACCATGTTTTTACCACTCTGTAGCCTCAGAGCCCACAAGAGTGCATGGGATGGTAAAAGCTTAATGAATGGACATAGGAATAGAATAGAAGTTTGTCCCCTTTGGGCTGAATTCCTGGGCTATGAACATGTACATAGATTGTGTTTGTCCATGTTCACTCCATGTACATGAGGTACTAAGCTACTGAATAAGCTTCAGGACAGAATTGGAGACTCAGAGTCATCCTGAGCTCATAATATGTTAAATATGTTTTAGGCTTTGGGAGCATCTACATATATTTCTTTGGGTCTATAAATCAAAAATTTACCAAGAAATCTGTGACCATGCCAATAAATGTCAAAAACTATTGCTCTATGTGGAAGCTCTACAGTCTGTTTTTTTCTTTTTTTCATGAGAATCCAAGTCATGTCAGAGACAGCGTCTCAGTATTAATTATAACCAGATTTATAATTAAGAGTATTACAAGATGAACATGAACGCAAGATGGCCTGTGTGTGTTTCTAATAATGTACAACAAACATAGCTGGGTTTCAATAAATAAAAGAACCACAAAAGAAGACCAGTTTCAACTGTAACTACAATAGATTCCTCATTCATACTGTTTCAGAAGAGAACACATTAAGCCACTTTAAGGGCTTCACTGTTAACTACAGTGGGGAAGTGGCAAGGGGTAACAAAAATGCCTAATGTGACAAGTTGCACAATTCAGAGAAACGCATAATGTTCTGTTGATGTGTTTTGAGGGTAGAGCCATCTGTGAAACCAGTACTCGAATCCCTGATCCCCTGTCAATTAGCTCTGTATCTATGCGCAAGGTAATTTCTCTAAGCTTCAGGGTAATCACAATACCTACACCCTGGGTGTAAATTCAAGTACTCAAGAAAATAGCTATTGTTTTTACTATTACTTCTCTTTTCTGAGATGCTAGCTCTGTTGGACTCTTCCTGTCCCTTTTTATTCTTAAGGAGTGGCTTGCCAAACTCTACCCTTTTCTCCATTCCCCTCTCTCCAGAAAGTATCTTTTTCTATCCATAGGCAATGTAATACATGTGAATATATGTAGGTAGTGTCCCAGCGTGTCCTGGAGTCTGAGAGGAGAGTTAGCATGTTGAGACACCTGTACATCGGTGACACCATCTCAGTAGGCCTTTGCCTGACCCTAGGTGTTCCCCACTAGGAATACTGGAATTGTAATGTCAAAAGAGATTAAATTGGTAAACAGCACAAGGCAAAAGAGGATATACTCACCATTCTTGACAAACTTCATAGATGTTTTGAGGCGAGCAACACTAATATCCAGTTGTCCAACAACTTTCCGGTACCTTCCGCAGTCACAGACGGTGCCTTTTAAATGACAAAAACTGTGAATTCATGTTGGAGCACATGAAGATCAGTTGGAAAGGGCAGTTGCTCTCTTCTCGAACTTTACTATCTTTTCCTAGTCTGGTTATATTTTTCTGTGAATGGCTATGCTTTTAGTCTTTTACTTAAAACAAGGCTTCTACATTACATTGTCTTCAGGAATTTACAAAATACCTTTTTAAGTATTTTGGATGAGTTAAAACACAGCTCCAAACCAGATTTTTAAAGAGAAGAATAAATATGGCCAACCCCTGCACACATACCGTGGACCATTTGGCATTTTTGTTGAACACAGAATGTGTCCATCCAATCTCAAAATAAAATCTTTACAGCTTTCTTAAAACAAATTTCTAGCCAGTCTTCTCTTCTCTTAACTGCATTGCTCACTGGCTCACACAACTCTCCCAAGACAGGAGAAAACTTTCATGATGAAACCAAATGATAATTCTGATTATGCATTTCAAGTACAGCTTGAATGATCCTTGAATGTTTCAAGGACTAAGTTGAAGTCTTGTGAATAGATTCAACTTATAATTTCAAGAGCCAGTTGTCCCATTTGTGGATTAACTCTGATTTTAATTTCTGCCATTCATTCCCTCTTTGCTCATTTACCTTTTCAACTACCTGCTGATACTGTGACAGAGAAAGAAATGTAAGGAGAATGATGTGAAATTCAAATGATCCCCTTTTTCTATTTAACGGCTGCTTCATGTAATCAGTCCCTTTTGCTTTCTTCTTTGGCAGTTGAAAAGCAAAAAGAATTTTATTAGCCAAAGGGGGGAAGAATCTGTGGCTTTATTTACCCACATTCACAGTTAAATATAAGAAATTTAAAACGGTTCTTAGAATTAGTCTTCACTACAACTCTGTGACCTCCCCCAGAGCAATCTACTTTCTTTCCCTGCACATAGCACTGGAAATCAAATTCCTTCAGGACTCAGGGAGACTCTCCCTAACCACTGAAGGCACATTCTGTATCCATGGGGTCTTTCCAGATGGGGCCAGTTTGCTGTGGGCAAACTGCTGGCTCCTGTTTGGTTGAGATGCTGGTGGAATGTAGGGCACACTGGTACAGTCCTACTGCTGAGGCCATGGTGGATTTTCCTCTGCTTTAGGACAATGAAGGCTGTTTCCTGATGTGCTGGGTTTGCTTCCTCCCACTAAGCATGACTAGGATGGAATGTGCCATCATTCCCTTCCCCAGGGCTTGGAAAGTCACCAGCAGATAGAGAGGAAAGTTCCCTTCTTTCCTTCCCTCTAGCCCAAGCAAAATAAGGTTAGGCATTGAGAGGACTATTGTTTTTTCATAAAAATGTATTTGTTTTTAAAGATGAATACATTTGGAATGATGCTAGAAATTTAAGAGAAAACTGAACATGCCGTACCTGCTTTGCCTTTTCCTCCTGGCACCCCGGGCAAACCCTTTTCCCCTTTGTCACCTGAATAAAAACAACAGCCATGAAAAGAACAATTAACTAAAATGGTGGAATCATTTCTGGCAGACGATATCTTCTATACCTAAAAACATAGGAAAGAGTTTTTAAATTTCATTTACAATATCTCCAACTAATATTCCCTGGTTTTATATAAATAATTGGATTTTGAGTTGGCTGCATGGGTACAACTAATCAAACAAGTCATAATTTATTTAGATTGAATGTGGAATTCTGATGGGGGTCAAAGAAACATTTAAATTTGTGTCACCTGTCCTACTAACATGGCCTTCTGAGAAAGGCTAATACAATTCTCTGCAGGCTTTTAACTTTCAAAGTACCCTTGTTTTGTATATCTGAATTAATTGATTAGTACATTGCAGTGTCTGTATATTTATTATGCTCCCAAGTTCTTCCATATGGCTTTGCCTTGGATTTTCAAACACATATATTGTGCTTTTTCAATTTAATTCAAATATTTACTATTTATTACTTACTCTATGCAAGACAAAAAGCTTGGTACTTTGAGAGGATATAAAGAGAGACAAGATTAAACTGACTTGAAGGGGTTTATGCTTTTGGAAAAGATGTGATGTATGCAAATATCTGTAATATAAAGTTGTGTCAAATATATTATGCTGAAATATCAGCCTTGATAGTTTTCCCTTCTGCTCTGCTTTGTATGTGGCCATTTTCTTATGCAGTCAGAGACATCCACAAAATAATCCTCAGAGAATCAGGATTATTAAAGCAGAGAGAAAAAAATGTTGATTTTTTTTTCAACTTCAAAATAAGCCCTTGAAGCCTACATCAGACACAATAATTGAAAGCAAAAGCTTTTGATTTCCAAGAGGAAATATTTGGCTGAAGTTCTTGAGAATCAAAAGAGAAGATCCTGATGGTCGTATAATAGAGTTTTAGGCTTCAATTGTGAACTGGAAAAAGAAAAAGAAAGAATTTGGGAGGAATGAATATAGGATGAAGGTCATCTAGGCTAGAAGAGTATGGGGTCTTGCTTACCTTTATAGGAGTTTGGCGAGGCCAGGGAATTAGTTTTATGCTCCAAGGGGGCAATATGAGGGGAAACAGAGTCAGGATTGAGGTTCTGCCTAACCCCATCCTTTACCAGCAAAAGGGAAAAAAATGGGAGGCACTCTAAAACCCATAAGGTAGCCCATGTTGCCTGCTCATTACCTGTTCTTTTTATTACTGTCTGCTGATTGCTTGATCTTCCAGGAAAGCCTGGCTTGCCAGGGCCCCAAGAATTTACTGAGCCTTTCCAAATTGACCAATGTGGACACTTCTCTTTACAGTGATGGTGGACAATCATGAGCTCCCCAAAGAGAAGGAGAGATCCTTGAAATTCAGAATGCAATTTAAATAGTAGGAGGAAGCCTCAGAACTTGCACTTGAATGAAATAAGACAAAGGTGGAAATCCATGACAATAGAATGTGGTAAATACTGTGAGATATTGAACAGAGATAATATACTCTGATAGGGAGGTAAATGACAAAATGCTTCAGCTGAAAGGAGGAAGGAAGCCTCTCCTGGCAAGATAGCACTGGAGCTTAGTTCTGAAAAATTTCAGCAGATGAAGATGGGAGCAAGATAAGGGGACAATGCACAACAGAGGTACAGTTGGAAAAAAACATGGAAATATGCCATGCACCCTGACGAGGAAGATTGATCTGCTCACACCTAGGTTGTGTCCTGCAAATTCCTCAATTTCTTTCATATGTAATTTGTTAAAGATAAAAATAGATTTTGAGAATATAATGGAGGATCATAGAGGCAACATAACTTATTCAAGGACATCTAGCAATTCAGTGGCAGTGCTGGTATTGAAACCCAACAATTTCTGGCTCCCCAGTTCATGGTGTTTCCCAAATGAGTGAACCAATGATTTAATGAACGAAGGCAAAGCATTAAAAAAATCTTATCAGTAGTTGTAAGGAATGCCAAGTCCTTGTCACCACCAGAAACAATATGGACTTAAAAAATCATATGAATATAGATTAATATTTTATCTTTTGAAAATAGTGTATTTTCTTTAAATGTGGATCCCTTTTAATTCAATGTGGGCTGAAAGTTGATTCTAGTCCTGCTATGATCCTAGTTCTGGGCTAAACCCAGTGGTGGACATCAAAGAAGCCTAAATGGAGTATTTGTTTTATAAAAATAATGGGGGTTTTAAGGAAAACAGAGCACACATCAGAGACCAAGGAAATGGGACACTCTCACTCTGGCCTACTCACAGAGTGAAATAAAGGAAGTTCCTGCCAGGTATTTGGCAAAAATGGCTGTGGATCAGAGCAGAGAAGATGTTCTCTGAAGCAAGAGCCTTCAGCTGATCTTAATAGTGTGGAAAACAGATTTTTGAATGGATAAATGGCTTTTTTGTCTGACAAGATGTAAGCACTGCGACTACTTTCCAGTATTTTCACATGAATTTCATTCCTTTCTTAACAGATGGGAAAGTCAAGGCGCTGTGGTAGTGTGAACAACCATGGCAGTCCGAAAAACCACGGCTTGCATCCTGGCTCTGTCACTTACTAGCTAAACGTGGACAGGTTACATAATTTCTTTAAGCCTCTATTTCTTCATTTTTTCAGTGGAAATAATGGTGCCTAGAATCAGAAGATTGTTAAGGAGGATAAATTAGATAATGTCCTCTTCTCATGGGATTAACTCTGTGCTTGAGTCATAGAGAATGGTCAAGCAGTGTTAGCTTCTGCCACATAATGTAGCTGGAAAGCATGCCACATACTTAGCTGGTTCATGGCAGATGTGAGCCAATAGTGCCTATTTCCCCAAAATGAATTCTGGTTTAAAGCCATACACGAAAACTTATTTTTGCCCATGAGCGGGAACATATCAGTAATAACTGTCTTAAGGCTGAAGAATTAGAGGTTGTATTTAAGCAAACAAACAAACAAACAAACAATCATAATGCTTCCACTGTAAAAGGATTATTGACCTTAAGTAAAAACATTTATTTTGCTATGAGATTGAATTTGTTTGTACTAAATCATTCTCTCTTATTCCTAAAATGAAATATTGACATCCAGAAAGCTACCTTGTCCATGCAAGTGACAACATTAAGGTCAGCCCAGAAAGTTGAGATTAATCTGAGTCAGTGAAAAATTTAGAAGGGCCACTGACAAAACGAGGACAATAAATTTCAAAGTACAGATTAAAAATGAGATTAATCCAGGTAAGCCAGAACACTAACCCTCAATATTTTTTTGAAATTCCAGGACATGCTCATAAATATTGATGGCATATCTCTGGAGGAGAAAGAAATCTTAGTGAATGATGGAAATTAATGTTAAGGGACAGTAGTACTTATAAGAAATAAAGGGTAGAAATAGGGCCACATCATAGGAAATAATATATTTTATCATTCACTTTTTTATTCTTAATGCAATAAACATTTAGAAAATTTCCACACATATGAGGCATTAGGATCAAATGATTAAAAAGTAGGGTCCCCACATAGAGCTTATATTTATTTAAGCAAAAAGACCCAATAAATCTTTCATTCATTTCTTCCTCCAGGAGTTCACAATCTATAGGGGGAAAAAGACAAGCTAATAAGCCATGACAAGGTGTAAAATTATAGAGGTATGCAAATATGGAATTGGCGTGAAGAAGTTACGGTTAGTTAACCCAATCATTTCCAGACTGTTACTTTTTCAACATTTGTGGAAGTTCATCCACTATGAGGCTCAGAAAATCATACTGAGCTCTACTCTTCCTGTCTCTGTCATCTACCACGCCCCCCCCCCAAGACACCTCATCTTGTTCTATGAAAGGCTTAAGACTTGACTCAAGATCATGAACGCCAACTCTCTTAGCTGGAGCCTCATCTGTATTTGACACATCTAAATCTAGGCAAGTGTACCGTCTAAAATAACTCATTGAAAAATGAACTTCTTGAATTCTGGACGTGTTCATGAGAGTGGCTCCCCCTCCCCCTCACACTTCTGCTCATCTCCAGGGCGATACTTGGGATCTCAACTACATGGAACATGGCTACATCTCAGAAATCTTAGAAGTCCAGCATCCCACTTTCTGGCTACATCTTTCCATCCCTTAACCAGTTGTTACATGAAGCTGGTACAACCAGGGGCAGATCCACGATGCATTTTATCTGAACTTATGCAATTTGAGGAGCCCTCTTTAAGAAAAAGTATTCCAATTACAAATGGAGAAGTGGTATAAAAATGAATACTTATAAGAAAAGAAACAAAAGTAAATCACTGAATTTTAAAATTAGACACCACATTACAAAATTCACTAAGAATCATAACATTTTAATTAATAAATTTGTACCTCTATAATTCTTTTTTCATACTTGTGGGCTGCATATGTTTGGCTGCATTCATGAATATGCAATGGATCTAGCACTACGTATTGATAAGTACATCATTTCCCATTGCAAAGTAACATCAACTTTGCATAACCAAATTTAGGAGTCTTCCTGCATGTTCCATTCCCTTTCATTGATGTATTTATCTGTCTCTGCATAAATTAACACTATCTTAATGATCGTAGCTTTAAAACAAATGTTTAAATTCAGCCTTCCAGCTTTGTTTTTCTTTTTTTTTAAGGTTATCTTTAGGTATTCTTGGTTCCTTTCATTTCCATATACATTTTGACTTGGCTTGTTAAATTCCAAGAGAGCTACTTCTGGGATGTTGATTGAGATAGCACTGATCTACACATAAATTGGGGGTCATCTTAACCATATTGATCATCTTAACCCTATTGAGTCTTCCAATCTAATGAATGTAGTTTTACCTCCATTTTCTTAAACATTCTTTAATTTCTCTCATTATCATTATGTCCTGTTTGTTGTGGAAGGCTTAGACACCTTCCTTTTTAGCTTTATTCCTAGAAACTTAATAATTTTGATGCTGTAATAAGTGGCATCTTTTTAATTTCATTTTTATTGGTTTCTGGTATATAGAAAGAAAATTGATTTTGTACAGCTAAATTGTGTAAAAAACAATACAAATAGTTAATCTGTAGATTCATTTGTATTTTCTGGATATGCACTCACATCATCTGCAAATAATGGCCCCTTTATTTCTTTGTTTCCAATTATTGTGATTCTTATCTCCTGATCTTGCAATTTTTCTCTAGCTAGAACCTCTGCTATGATGTTGGTTAAAACTGTTGATGAGGGCTGTGCTCATCTCATTCCCAACCTCAGGAGAGAAGTGGTCAAGATTTCATTATTGAGTATTATTTTTAATAGGTTTCTATTGCTGTTGTTGATATTCCTTTTCATATTAAGTATGGTACCCTCTGTGTCTAGCTTGCTATTATGTTTTGAAACATGAAAGGGTGTATGTTTAATTAAATGTTTTTCAGAATTTCTGGAGGCCTAACTGAAAATGTTTATTTTTGAAGAGAAAAAGAGTGGCATTTTTCCTGGTCACTCTTCTTTGGCAGGCCTTGAATACCAGTTCAGTTTGAGCAACTTTCTGCTTGAGCTTCTCAGTCTCATAGCGCTGCCTTGCTTATGAATTGGTGAATGACTTGAAAGGAAAAATAGTACAGAATGCATAGCTCGCCTTAGTGTGGTTCTCTTCTCCGGACCAAGCCCCTAAAGTCCTATTCAATTTGGTAGCTCTCCGGTGCCTTCAAATTTGTATCTGTTTTTTCTTTTGTCTTGCCTTTTTTTTTTTTTTTTTTTGACTCAGGTAGTCATTCTTAACAGAAGGATTAATGCAAGTGAATTTCTCAAAGCTTATATGCAGAAATCTGAATTTTGTTTTATTATTAATGGTGTAAGAAATGTCTTTCCCCTTTAAAACTTAGTATTGATGATTTATGTAAATTAAGAATATTTTCAAATTTGAGAATCCTTCTCTAACTTCTTTTTCATATATGAGCTGTTAGATTTGGAAACATTTTCCACAGCCTAGCTCTGACCCTGTACATTTCAAACATTGTTTCTTTCCCACAACTCACACATTTCTTGTGCTGGATGCCCCAAGACACATTCTTACGATGATCTGATATCTGCCCCTGCACTTTTTCACCATGATTTTGGATAGATGTACACAGTAAGTGGTAAGTATATTCTTGGAAACTAGTCCTAGATTGAAATTATTGGCAATAACTATACACGGAAGTAACTGCAAACTATGTAAGCCTATCCCATGCAAGTCCAAACTAAATGTTTCCCCCACTCAAGTTCCTCCTGGTGAGCTCCCAAAATACTTGTGTCCACTCCCATAACCTGCTGATACAAAGAGAAGTCTGACAGAGGGAAACTGGAGCAGAAGGATACAGTAGTGTTAAGCTGTGCATTCTCAATGAGGACAATATCTGCTCAAGGATATAAAAGTCGGTTCAAGGGCGGTGAAAAATCTTACTCTTTTATACATAAATCAAAATAGACACACAACGCATAACAGATATATAGTCCATAGGTGGTATTAAAATTTCATAGGGGAGGGCAATTAGAAAAAAATACATCTAAAAAGCTGGTTGGGAGGCAGTATGTCTAAAAAGGCTGGTTAAGGAGGAAATAGTTTTTAAAAACATGTTGAGAGGCACTCTTTTAACCAGTTGAGGATAAAATGCCTTACTTCACAAGCTCTACGAAGACATGGCCATGTGCATTGATAAGGGCTCCTCTCAGGGTCTTGGGAAGGACCCCAATAATTGGGGGGCTCTGAAGCCAAAGCTTCATTAGCTTCATGGTAAAACCACCCAAAATCCATACTACGGAAAGAGTCATCATCTATGAGGAGTCCATCTAGCTCTTCCCCAGCTATGAGAATTTCAGTCACAGATGAACATACGCTATAGGCCACGGAATCAGAAATAAGCATAGCAACTTCTTTTCAGTGGTACTACACTGTCCCTGCCCTCAAATGCAGGCAGAAGGAAAATTCTCAAAGGAATGAGTTGGGAAAGGACAGGGAGAGAAGAAATACCAAGCTACGGGTTGAGAAGTGAGGGCCCACAACGTCAGCTTACACTGCACCAATCAACCCGCCCAAGAACACACTGTGGGTGATGGGAGGCACATGCCTGATCATGCAACTGCTCGGGCATGTAAGGAAGGAAGGCTGCAGGGTACACCTCAAGGCTGCATACTTCTGTTACCTGTGGCACTGAGTTTCCTCAGCTCTGTACCTTTGCACAAGTATCTCTTGCCAGCCCTCAAAGGACTTTCCCCCCATTTCCATAAACATGTCACTGTTCTTCAAGACCTAGCTCAGGTCTTTATATCAATCTGGCCTTACTCTCCCACATGGTTCCTATAGTAGTAGTCATTTAGTTACTCAGTATTCTAATTCTTTCTGAGAAAGTCCTATGTCCTATCTTCCGAAATAGTCTATGAGCTCCTTGCAATAAAACTGCGATTCTCATTCGGCTTTGTATCTTCAAACCAAGTGGAACAATGCCAGTATGAACTGCTGACCATCAGGAGCCACTGGAACCTGCTATCATTGTGGAGCTTTATGAGAAGACAAGCGGCAGGAGTGCTTAGATAATAAAGATGAGGTCACCTCTGTTTCATAATAGAAAAGCAGTAATTTTGTGAAGGATTGGGACAGGACAGAACACAAAAGAGTATGAATATATATACTTAAAGTTTCTAGTATGTTAATAAATCCCAGATGCAGAATCATCACTATTTCGCTCAGTTTGGGAAAGAAAATTATGTGGGGGTGCCTGAGTGGCTCAGTCAGTTGAGTGTCTGGCTCTTGATTTCAACTCAGGTCATGGTCTCGGGGTCATTAGATCAAGCCCCAAGTCGGGATCCATGCTCAGCGGGGAATCTGCTTGAGATTCTCTCTCTCCCTCTGCCCCTCCTTCCTGCTCTGTTTCGCTCTCTTTCTCTCGAATAAATAAAATCTATAAAAGAAAGAAAGAAGAAAGAAAAAAAGGAAAGAAAGAAAGGCGCCTGGGTGGCTCAGTCATTAAGCATCTGCCTTCGGCTCAGGTCATGATCCCAGGGTCCTGGGATCGAGCCCCGCATCGGGCTCCCTGCTCCACGGGAAGCCTGCTTTTCCCTCTCCCACTCCCCCTGCTTGTGTTCCCTCTCTCGCTCTCTCTCTCTGTCAAATAAATAAAATTTTTAAAAACATCTTTAAAAAAAATAAAGGAAGAAAGGAAGGAAGGAAGGAAAGAAGGAAGGAAGGAAAGAAGGAAGGAAGAAGAAAGAAAGAAAGAAAGAAAGAAAGAAAGAAAAGAAAGAAACTTCTACTATCCTTTGCTGTCTTAAATTTTAATAATTGTTTTCTACCACTGAACATGCTTCATGGTCTTGATACCCATTTTAGTTGTATCAAGGATTACAACCAACAGATTCTAGGACATATAGTTCAATACAGAAAGTACCAAAACTTTATGTTTGATTGTGTCCCTGAATTTCTGTTTAATCTCGTTCAAGGCCTTTATTTTTTTAGACACATTGTTTATATATGAAAGGAACAGCGAAGATACGAAGAAAGAGAAAAACTCCTATTTTAAAAGAAAGAAAAGGTATCATTTTCACGATACAGAACGTTTCAGAATATATCAAGGTTATGCATGATTTGCTTCAAATTACCACTGGAGAAAAGGAAAATGCAGCTTACCCTTCTTACCAATGGGCCCAGTCTTGCCAATGTTGCCCTGGTCTCCTGCATCACCCAGCTCCCCCTTAAGTCCTGAAAAGCAAAGTATGTCATCTTTACATGCTAAGGTTTTGTGCTCCCCTTGAAGATGTGGCTAATGCATGATAGTTACTGGAAAGAAATACCAAAAAGTGCACTCTTCCATCTGCGGTATGGGACATATATCCTGGGCTTCCTTATCTACTTTAATCACATTATAGTGTATGTATTAAAACTAAATGTGGGTAAGTATGAAAATCCTGGACCCAGTGATACTGAAACGCTTACCAACACGATATTTCTAAAAGGTCTATAGCAGAGGATGTTTAATCTAAAGGTCAAATAAGGGGCTGAGTGGAAGAATTCCTACATTTTATTCTAATTCTGTTCCTCTGTAGATCTATTTTAGCTTCACTTTGGGAGTCTATTTATTTCCTCCCTAAGATCTGACTATATTAGCCGTTTTAAAAAGGGGAGGGAACGTATCATAAAACCTAGTGATCAAAGGGACATCAGAGAGTTTTTATTAAAAAATATATAGAGAGAGATATATATAGATATATATGATCAGGGATAACTGAGTTCCTCCAAAATTGTTATCTATTCTGTTTTTTTCTATGATGACCTAAAAAACATTTACCCTTTATAAAGCTGTATCCCTGTGAAAATAATTTTGCAACTGAATTTGAGAAACAAGACAGAGGGTCATAGGGGAAGGGAGGGAAAAATGAAACAAGAAGAAACCAGAGAGGGAGACAAATTAATCTCAGGAAACAAACTGAGGGTTGCTGGAGTGGTGGGGGGTGGGAGGGATGGGGTGGCTGGGTGATGGACACTGGGGAGGGTATGTGCTATGGTGAGCGCTGTGAATTGCGTAAGACTGATGAATCACAGATTTGTACCCCTGAAACAAATAACGCAGTATATGTTAATAAAAATTAATTAATTAATTTAAAAAAGAATATTGTACATATTTATAGAATAAGAAGAGTTTAAATCGGCATTTCTCAAACTGAGGTCTCAAAGGCCTGTGAGTCTTTTTTTCTCTTTAACATACTAAAGATTTTGAAATCAGTGGTTTAGGGCCACCACCTTGTAGCACTTGGCAGGAAAGACACACACTTACACATCACAGTCTAAAACTGTATTTTGGGGAGGTTGCTCGTGGCTTTGTGAGTAAAAACACTCCCTAAAAGCCTTTGTGTCATTCTCATCTTCTTTGCTCTGCTCTTTCTCCCACCCCACCATTTGCTGACAGAACTTGGAAACAGATGGATAAGTCAATGGAGCAGACAACTATTTCTGTTCCTTCTTATTGTTCTCCTTACGCTCTAGGCCAGCCAAAATGAGTTGCTTAGCAGTGGCTTCTGAGAAGACACAGCTATCAACCCAGCTGTGTTTCTAAAACTCACAGTTTCCTAGAGATTTCTGGAGACTACTACTCCCTAGGCTCCTGGAGTGTCCCACTCCTGCCCACCCTAAGGAGGTAGCTTGAGAAATGTGTTGAATCTTGGGGACATTCAGGGTCATAGGAGCTCTCTGGTGGTGAGTAAATTCATGTCTGAAATACACGTCATTCATCTTTGGAGCAGAGAGTGTTAAGAAAGCTGCCAATTTCCAGGGCAAGGCCAGTAGAGAGAGGAAAGCAATTCTAATATTAGAGTGTCAAATTCATGTCATTGCACTTACCTTTTGGCCCCATGCGTCCCACTTTGCCATGTTTCCCCTCCTCTCCTGGATCTCCCTTTTCACCATCATCTCCTTTTGAAATGGAAAATGAAAGAGTGGAGCAGCTCAGATAATAACATAGCACATCCTCCCCAGGATATAGTGGTGAACATGGCTGGAATCCATTCCTCAGCCCAGTGCTTGCCCTATAACTCTGATGTGACTATGTGTACAGGTGCACATGGACTGGACATGCAGGGAAAGAGAGGACACTTCTGGTATCTTTTGCCTTTCACTCTTCTCCAGATTGTTGGGGGAGATCCATTGAGGGGATGTGAGTGCCCACTGACCTGTGAACTAGACCTCAGCAGTCGATCAAAAGCTCTTCACCCCATCCCCTGTCTTGAAATGTATGAGCTGTCCACCATTCCCACAGTGGGAACCATTTCAAGGATGCAGCCTTGAGTGGGTGAGGTGTCGTTGAGACCATCTGACTGGTATATGTGACTGAACCCTGATGAGTTCTATATGAACTTTTGAGATTCTGGCATACGGGTGTGGAGACCTCATCTTGCCACCACCAAAGACAAGCCTCATCTGTAACTTCCTTTGCTTATTAACACCACCACCTACCGATCTGGATTGGTCTGCCTCTCTCCTTGGTCTCCCCTTGCCCTCAGTGTATGGGGTGGGGGTGGGGGACCAGTGTCAAATTTTCCACAAGAAATTCCCAAATTGCAAACCTATTAAGTTTATGTTCGAAGAAATATCTCTGCTGGTGATTTCCTGAGAACTTTATTTGGTTTAACAAATCTTTTTTTTTTTTTTTTAATTGAAGCGTAGTTGACAATACTACATTAGTTTCAGGTTACAACATACTGATCTGGCAAGTCTATAGATTGTGTAGCCACCATGTGTCATCATACAATACTACAGTATTACTGTAGCAGCAGTTACATTCCCTGTGCTGTGCCTTTCCTCTCTGTGATTTACTCATTTCATAACTGGAAGCCTGTACCTCCTAATCCCCTTCACTCATTTTGCCCATCTCTCCACCTTCCTCCCCTCTGGCAACCACCAGCAAGTTCTCTGTATTTATGGGTCTGTTTCTACTTTTTGTTTATTCGTTCATTTTGTTTTTTAGATCCTATGTACAAGTAAAATCAAATGGTATTTGTCTTTGTCTGTCTGACTCATTTAGCATAATACACTCTAGGTCCATCCATGTTGTTGCAAATGGTGAGCTCTCATTCTTTTTTATGGCTGAGCAATATTCCATTGTGGGTGTGTACACATATATATTCATATACATTATATGTGTATATATATATACACCTATGTGGGTGTGTGTGTTTAGATAAAACATCTGGTGTGACAAGTCTTTATTTTTGCTGGAGAATTTGGCCAGTTCTGGAAGCATGTACATGTACAAATATGTATATTGATGTGTGATACATATATAAATAATATATATATTTATATATAATTAAATACATAAAAATATATAAATGATAATTTATACTTTATAAATTACTACTCTCTGACTGCATGCTTGAGAGCCCCCAAATTGTAGGCATAGACCAGGAAGCTAAGAACAGAAGACAGCTAGGAATGGGGAAGCAAAGCAGTTCTGTGTGAGCAGCAGCTCTCTTAGTCATAGATGGGTCTAGCTCTGGTACCTGCCCAGTCAAGGACTGAATGAGTGTCCTAATGAAAAGTATCCTGGAGGGACACCTGGGTGGCTCAGTCATTAAGCGTCTACCTTTGGCTCAGGTCATGACCCCAGGTTCCTGGTATCGAGTCCCGCATTGGGCTCCTTGCTCGCCGTGGAGCCTGCTTCTCCCTCTACTGCTCTGCCTGCCGCTCCCCCTGCTTGTGCTCTCTCTCTCTCTCTCTGACAAATAAATAAATAAATAAAATCTTTAAAAAAAAAGAAAAGAAAAGAAAAGAAAAGTGTCCTGGGGGTGCCTGAGTGGCTCAGTCAGTTAAGCATCCAACTCTTGATTTTGGCTCAGGTCATGATCTCAGGTCTTGGGATTGAGCCCCGAGTTGGGCTCTGTGCTCAGCAGGGAGTCTACTTGGGATCCTATCTCCCTCTCCCCCGACCCTCCCCCTGCTCACACTCTCTATCTAAAATAAGTAAATCTTAAAAAAAGAAAAAGAAAGAAAAGATAAGTGTTCTGGACTATAAATCAGGAGCCCTGAATTTTCACATCATGTTAGTCACTGATGGGTTGAGCAAACCTTCAAAAGTCACTGATAGAACATCAAAAACTAATGATGTAATGTATGGTGATTAACATAACTATTAAAAATTTAAAAAAGAGAGAAAAAAAAGTCCCTGATAGAGCTTACTGGCTTTGAAGTAAGACAGATCTGGCCTTTCTCAGCTTGACCACTCATTATCTGGAGAAAGTTGGGTATGTGACATCCCTTTCTGAGTCTCATTTTCCCCTCCTGCAAACTGAACTAATAACACCTACCAAAGGAGGGCCCTTGTCAGAAGTTTAATAAGATAAAATGCGTAGGAGATATGGAACATAATCATGCAGTGGTGGCTATTGTTATTCTTCACTTAATGTTTTAGTTTCCTCGTCCTTAATGTGGACTTTATACCTGCCCTCCCTTCCTCTCTCAGTTGTTTTAGGATCAACAAGGTAAGTATGTGAATGTGCTTTGAAAATAAACAGCACAACACACACAATATTATGACCAGCTACCTACATTATCACATAGCAATCTCAGGATATGAAGGAGTCCCGTCCATCACCAGTGGAAAGAAACAGAAAGAAGACTTCTAAAGACAAGAGTGAAGCTCCTTAGACAGTTCAGGAGAGACAAAGTGAAGATGTCATTTATTCATCCAGAAAAAAACATCATCAGCCATTCTCTATTTTTTCTGAGAGCAGAATGTTAATATTTTAAATGAAAGCATAAGCCAAGTATGGAAGATTTGGATTTCCAGGTCGTGAGATTGGTCAAGCATTAAATCACTTCACATGTGAAGCTCTAAAATCTCCTTCTGGGGAAGGCTTTCAAAAAAGAACACACAGAAGATTTGTGTGATCAGACAGGAGGGGTGAAGTGGATGGATTAAGTAGCATTTCTTTAAATAAAGTTAGTAGCAAATGTTTATTGAGTAATTATAATGTGTGCCAACACTGTTAATCATCATACCAATTCTAGGAGGTGGAAACTATTATTGTGCCATTTTATGAATGGAAAAGCAGACTCAACAAGATTAATTGCTTGCCTATTGTCATTGAGCTTGTAGGTGGTAGAACTAGGATACAGCAGGTGTATCTCTGTGCCTCCAGATCTCTACCAATAAACAATTGTCCCTTCCAATCTAGGATTTTTGTGACCCTTAGCAGATTTTGGTTTAGTTTAGATAATTTGACATTGTGCCAAATTTTTCAGTGGGGGGGGGGGGGAAGAGGAGATCCAGAAACAATGACTGCTTTTTTCTTTTTAAAAAAGAAAAACAATGGGGAAGGGAAAAAAAATAGCCTAGTATCTCAAGGACCCAATTCACAGGGAATGTATCCTTGAAGTAGTTCGGGATCACTGAGAGTTGGCTTTGCCACTCACTAGCTGAGGGAACTTGGGAAGTCCTTGACTCACTCATTTGTAGAATGAACAAAATACTATCTTCTTCAGAGGGTTTTAGGAAAGGTAAAATTAGAAAAGTGTTTTCTTTCAAGAAGCCCTCTCTAACATTTTCAGGCTAGGCTAAATTCTCCCTTTAATTACGTTGATTGTTGAAAATAATGAACTTTTTACAGAATGAGCCCATTTTTCAGTTCTGTTCCTTATACTCATCTGTCACCTGTGGGATGGCTGGGGTCATGGGGGATTTATTCTAGCAACCCCATCATTTGACACAGTGTTTGGCTCTGATGTTTAATAAACGTAGTTGAACTGGATATATCTTGTGAGCCATAAAACATTTTACAAATGTAATGGTAGTGTTTATTGAATACTATGTGCCAAAGGGGTTCTTAGTTCTTGATATGCATTCTGTCATTTGGTCTCTTCAACAACCTTTGAGAAGAATACTATTCTTAGCTCCACTTTACAGATGAGGAAATGGGTCAAAGAAGGGTTAAGTAACTTCCCAGCATCGCATACCTTGCAAGTAGTAAAGCCAGGATTCAAACCAGGGCATTTGCCTTCAAAGCCCTTGCTCTAAACAAACTTGATGATTGGGAATACATTCATTTCTGGGTCTGGGATTGCTCTTCTGTATGATGGGACTAAAGATGCATGTCCTGCTCACTAAAGGGCAAGATCAAACACAGGCATATATGTGAAGCACCTTGTGAATCACGAAACCACATGAATGTGAACTTTCGGTGCCATTATTTCTCCTCCCTCCACGCCGCTCCCCCTATGAGTTTTCCCATTCATTTTCAAGCAAGTATCTAACTGAAAGCAGCCAGATGAGTGAGTTAGTCATCTACTGCTCCCTGGTGGCTCCCGATGGAGACCTGGGAGGGTGAAAATAGGATTATTCTTCTTCTGACTTGTGTGCCTGCCTCCTAGCCTGGTGGTGAGCAGGCTTCTGGTAGAGATGAAGTAAACAACTTGTGCCCTTGCCTTCAGCTTGTACCCCAGGATCATTTGATATTTGGGTCTTGCTTTAATGAGAACAGAAGAGAGGTATAAAAGCAAGCTTTGGAAAGGATCCCCCACATGGTTCACAGTTGTCTGCTTTCATCCTCTTGGCAATATTTCATTGGGTTAGTAGTGCAATTTAGACTTTCTTTTTTTCTTTTAAAAATAGCTACTTACATTTTAAAATTAAATGAAAAGCTATCAGTTGAAATGAACTCATTTCAATTTTACAAAAATGATTTGTTTCAGCTCCCCTAGGCCACCAACTTGCTGTGATAATCTTTCCAGCAGAATTCCAGCAGAGCACACAGTTGACCAAGTTTTCTTAGGTAAAGTTTTTTTTTTTTCCCAACAAGCAAAACGTCTTTTAAAATTAAATTCTAGTTTGAAATGAAATAGCTGAACCTAGGTCAGTACCCCCTGCTCAAAGGAAACAATTATTAAAAATTAGTGAATTGGTTTTGGAAATGCTAAAGAAAATTCACTAGGAGCTGAATTTTTCTCACTGCCAAAATAATCTTATGGACTAGGGAAAAGTTGTTAGCGATCCTTTTCCTGATCAGCCTTAGAGCTGAGTGGAGTGGATGGCATGATGTGCTTTATTAATGGGGCCAGGACTCTTCCCTAAAATATATCCTTCCCATCTCTAGTTACCCTTTCTTGCCTATTGCATTCTCACTCTTGGAAAGCTCTGTAGTCATATCGATTATTCCCTGGACTGCTCATACATACCAGGTATATCAGTATGGTCATAAAATGGACTATCTCCCAGTGCTTTGACTTCCTTGATCACAACCTCACCTTTTCACTGAAATATTCGGCCATCCTCAGGAACTACTATGTTTGCTTTCTCTCCATCACTTACTTTATCAGTCCCTCTGTGCCTTTACCTACCTCCCTACGTGTCCTGAATTCTTTCAACTCAGTCATTCCCACACAGCTCTCCCGAAGGCAAAAGGAGTTCCCTCCTTTGGTGAAGAGGGCTCTGGAGCAAGTTATATCATTTTTCTGAGTCTCCGTTTCATCCATTAAATGGAGAAAAAATAATCATCACTTCATAGGATTATTGTGGCCTAATGGGGACAATGCTTGAAAAGTGTTCTGTGCAGTGCCTGGTGCTTGGTAAGGTTATCTGTTCTTCTTTTAATCAGAACAGAAAGGAGGTATAAGAATGATCATCATCATCATCAGAAAAGACATCTCTTTTTAACCTTCCCTTGTATTCACTACCTCAATCCTTATCCTATAATCATCACTTACTTTTGTACTTGACTATATATACTAAGTAAATTTTCGCACAATTAAAGATAAATAGAAATAAATGTATACCCATTACTGAGACTTAACAATTGACATGTTGCCATTGCTTCAACTATGTATTTTTACTGACTTTTTTAAAAAAGTAAATTACAGACATGATGACATATCTTCCTTAAATACTTCAGCAAATCTCTAAAAGGTAAGAACATTCTCCTATGTACACATAATATCATTATGCCAATCTTAAGTTCAACTTGGCTACGGCGATTTGCTAAAGTCACCTTTATAGAGCTCTGTGACCTTGTTCATCTTGAGCCCATACTACTCTGCTGTATATAAACTCATGAGAAAGGGGTGAGCCTTTAGAAAAAGGAGCAGACATTCAGAGGAGTAAACCTGGGTTCGGTGAATACAAATTATGACCAAAATTCCATTTTTTCTTCAGGAAGGACTACTAATAAGTCAAGAAGCTGCCATGACCAGAGTGTCTGGAAGAAGACACATGTCCATTGGTCAGTTACAGAAGAATACAGTTTCTGTGATGCTGGGGTGATATATTGGTGAAATCCGTGGGCTTCACTCTTACAGGTCCTGAATTCAATTCCTCATTATATCCCTTTCCAGCTCTGTGAACTTAGGTGTGGTATTTAACCTTTCAAAGTTCCTGTTTTATCTGTAAATGGAAATAAAAGAGGACCTAACCTGTTTAGTCTCCCAAATTGAGGGCTACTTGCTTACTCTAAGACACATGGTATTTTGATTCATTTTGATAGTTTTGTGGTGGAAATTGCTGGTAGAGGAAGAACTCAATAAAGAGTTTGCTTATTTCCTTTTTTCCCCATCAAATGTATTGCCGGGTAATGTGTAGTGTTACCTGGACTGCTCCTGCCCATTCCCCGAAGGTGGGATTTTTCAGCTCTCCAAGGGTCTTATGCCCTAGAACTGGTGCCAAGCACTTGGTTGACAGGAGCCAGCAGGAGAAGGTGATCTGTAATTTAAAACCAGGCCTCTGCAAGCATGGCTCACTGACCCTCAAAGATAGCAGTGGTCATAAACTGTGGAGAGATTACAGGCCCGTGGTGGGATTTCATCATGGCTCTTTCCTCATTTGAGACACTGAGGGGTTTTTCTTCATATTTATTTTAATGAAAGCATAAAAAATGAGCAGGCATGGTTTCTAAAAGAAGAATGATTTGTAGACATTACTTTGCATCTTCATTGCCATGAGGCAACTGATCTGTGGTCAGGGGAGACAAGACCTTGGCTAACCTGGCTTAACAACAACAACAACAACATAATAAGAAACACTATGTTCTATGAATAGAAAAAAAAATCTTTCTATGACAGTGGGGCAGGGGTCCTCTAAGAGATTTTCTGAGGCTCTTCCCTAACACACCCTCACCTAGTTATGAAGAGTGTATCCTTATGAAACACCTTTCCTAATACATTTAAAGCATTTGCAAAATGTTTATTTTGGTCCTAGAGCAGGGATATGGTTACAAAAGAACCAAGTTCATTTTAGTCCGTAGGAAACTGCCTGCCTCTGAGGAGAAAAGCTGTCCAAGGGAGAATCTTATGTGGAAGAAAGCAGCTCTTAACCAAGATGCAGTTTGCCAAGGGTTTCAGCCTTTGGAAACACAGGTCTTTGGAAAGTTGGTGCTATGAGCAAAACAGGAGCTTTATAGTCTGTCATGGCTGGATTGTTTCTTCACCCCCAAAATTCATATATTGAAGCCCTACTCCCAGTACTTCAGAATGTAACTGTATTCAGACAGAAGGCCTTTAAAGAGATGATTAAGTTAAATTCTGGCTGTTCAGACAACCCTAATCCAATCTGTCTGGTGTCCTTATGAGAGGAGGAAATTTGGACACACAAAAAGGATGCCAGGGATGAATGCACTAACCCCTGAAAAGGTCATGTGAGGACACAGTGAGAAGGCAGCCGTGTGCAAGCCAAGGAGAGAGGTCCTAGCAAAAAGAGACCAAATCTGTTGACTCCTTGACCTTGGACTTCCAGCCTCCAGAACTGCAAGACAGTGAGTTCCTGTTGTTTAAGCCACCCAGTTTGTGGTATTTTGTTATGGCGGCCCTAGCAAACTAATTCATAGTCCCAGAGACCTGGGCTCAAATCCTACATCGCCACTTAACAGCTCTTTAATATTATACTAAATATGTTCTCTCTCTGCTTCTGTTTCCTAAACTAGAAAACTGAGGTAGTTACACTTTTCTTAGGGGGTTGCTTGAAGTTTAGATGATATTATGGATGGAAGAGCTCACAGAGGATCCCTGTGCATTGAGTGTGCCCTTATCAATCCACTAAATATGAAGTGTGGAGTGGGAACCTACAGGTTTCACCTTCTTGGTATCCTCGATCTGTGCTTCTGGTAACAGCTCCACAAATTTCCATAGGAAACCACACTTGCTTATTCTTAGTCCATGTGGTTTGAACCTAACCCACAGTGATTGGCTCAGCAGTGGGCACGGGACCCAACAAGAGAGCCAGTGAGTCTCGATTTGTAGATAAGCCTCCTCAATAACTCGAGTAGTTACAACTTTCAAAAAATGGAGACTTGCTGTTTCTGCAAGGGTTGCAGAGAAGACAAACTGTTATTGAAGTGTCAGAATCTGTTTTACCACCATGAAGGGAGAACCTTCTTTAAAACGAAGGCATTATCGAGGAAAGCAGAACCAAGGTATGAGGCTTAGTCCTGAGCACCTGATTCCAAACCGGATGTAGCACAGCTTGAGTCCCTCCCTGTCACATGAGGCTAAACATGCCCCTTCTCTCCTCTCTTTGCTTGTTTGATTAACCAGTGTAAGCTTGGTTTGTATTTGGTTTCTCTCACCTGCAAACACGTTTCCTTACCTTCCTTACCTAACTACTAGACACAGATCAGGAAAAAGAAGGGCCTTCCTCTGAGGAGATGGAAACCTCAGGAAAGGATGGGCACGTAAGCCTATAATTACTGGGATAAATGCTGGGAGAGCAGCTGTTATGGAAGTGTGAAGGACAAAACACCTGCCTCTACCTGCTCACACCTGAAACTCTTCCCTGGTCTTTCTCAGGAAGAAGTAAATGGGATCCCTTGCATTGGGCTCCACCAGAATAAATTTATATCTTCAGGTAAGTGAAAAAGAAAATAAGTTAAAATACAAATCTGTCATTAGATGAGGGCAGGGTGGTACTAAAACATTCGCATCAAAAAAAGTTCGTGTGGATTTTTATCTTCCATCCAAACCATGCATCCTATGGGTTTGGCTCACACGTCACCTCCTCTCCCCAGGAGTCTGCTCAGTGCAGACTTTCTTGCTGCTGCTGCCATCTCCCTAACCATCAGGAGAGTCTCATTCCCTGGAGGGAACAGCCCTTGTACTTCGTAGCATCCACCACACCCTGTCAGATGCTGGGAAAAGTCAGGGAGGATACACTATTTCCTTTATATCCCTAGCACTTGGCACAGCCACTCAGATGCAACAGGTGCTTTCTCGATGAAGGTTTTCAAAAGGAAAGGAACAACACCCTTAAAGGGAAGATCGATAAATGTGAGCTTAATGACAATACAGTCAAATAAACTAGTCATTGATTAAAATGTTATTCTCACAAATGGCTGATTAATGAATGGACTTGAGCCAGCCGAGAGGTCTGTGTGAGGGCTCGTAACCTAGGAGGGCAGCCAGCCTGGCTCTACTCTTCCCTCCACCCCATGCTTTTGTTTCCTCCTCTTATTTGCCCATCTCTCCCAGTGTCACTGCCATGCTCTCATCTGCCAGGCTCAGTCCCCAAATGGGTTTTGGCACTTCCTCCTTCCGAATTCCCGCCTTGATTCTTACTTTTTTTCACATGCGTCCTTTCTTTTTCCTCTCGCCCTGCTGCCATTTTTCTACCTTTCCCTGGGCTAATACTCTAATCCCCATTCCTTGCAGGTGGTCCCTAAATGGTCTTCCTGGTGTTTTATTCACTGGTGATCCAAGTGCCTAGAATAGTGTCTGTTCAATGTATAATTGTTGAAATATTAGTTTCCTTAGATCTGAGCTTCACTTTTTCAAGCCATCTTGCAAACGAATCTTGATAAAAATCACATTTTCATTACAAAACTGTCCCATTCAAAACATTTCAGCAGTTCCTCTGTGTTTATAGGCTAAGTCCAAACTAGTTAGTCTAGCGTTTGGATTTTCACAGACTGGCATCAATGGAACTTTCTGGTGTTATTTTCTGACATTGACTTGCATAACCTTCTATGCCTGTTCAACTTGTTTATTCATTTTTCATTAAAAGGTCTTTCAATTCATTCCACCATTGAAAGGCTTTTCTCTCTGTTTGAAGTTCATCTCTCCAGAGGAAAAAAGCAGAAGTCATAAAAGGGAAGAAAGACATATATGACCACATGAGAAATTAAAACTTTTTATATGGTAAAAGAAGTCACATAACTATATAGGGTTTATAAACAAATATATGACAAACAAGGAAAAAATCAAGCCCTAAGACATATATAAGGTGATTAATATTCTTAACATGTGAAAAGCTTTTGCAAAAAGACAATAAGTGAAATAAAAAGATGATCTAAAAATATAAACAATAAATGATAGATGAACAATGTCCATACTCACTATTAGTCAGAAAAGTAATATGGAAATGTCTATTATCATATGTTGCCATCAGATTTAGTAATAATCTAAAAAACTAGTAGCATTTAAAGATGCCATAGATGCAGACAGCACTCAGTCATTGCTTCTGGTAACACATGAATTGCTACAGCGTTTCTGGAAGCTAGTCTGTCAATAAGGATTAAAATAAAGAATCCACACCTTCCATTGTATCTTAGGGAACCTATTTTATGAGAATAACTGTAAGAACTAATGTATATACATGTGTGTGTATTTATATATATGAGAATGTTTATAGTGGCAAAAACAAAACCATAAACAATCTGAAAGTGTATCATCATCATGAAACTGAGAAATATTGTGCAGTTGCCAAAAATAATGAGTTCGAGAAAGACCTCTGAAGAAGGTGTGATCTCCATGTTATATTATATAAAGACTGTCTCTTGGAGAGTCATTTGCATATGATCCCATTTAAAAGAAAAAATAAATAAACAGAAAAAATATAGAGAAACATGTTAATACCAAGCTATTAATGATGGTTACATAGGTGGAGTGGTTCGGAAAATGGAAGAGTCACAGTGAAAAGTGAGATCATTAGCTTTTTCTTTACACATTTTTATTCTGCACATATTTACACATGTTATATGGTATTTTTAAATTAAATTGTTTATTTAAATTCAATTTAGTTAGCATGTACTGTATTATTAGTTTCGGGGGTAGAATTTAGTGATTCATCAGTTGCATATAACACCCAGTGCTCATTACGTCAAGTGCCCTCCTTAACGCCCATCACCCAGTTACCCCATTCCCCTACCCACCTCCCCTCCTGGAACCTTCAGTTTGTTTCCCAGAGTTCAGTGTCTCTTATGGCTTGCCTCCCTCTCTATTTTCATTTTATTTTATTTTTCTTTCCCTTCCCCTATGTTCATCTGTTTTGTTTCTTAAATTCCACATATGAGTAAAATCGTATGGCATTTGTCTTTCTCTGAATGACTTATTTCGCTTAGCATAATACACATGCTATGTGTTTCAACAAGCATGAAATACTCTTGCAATTTGAAAAATAAATCATAAATAATTAAAGAAACTGTGGATCTTCTCTCCTTTTGTAAATTTTACCCATGAGTCTCGTCTCAAATTCTAAATTCTCTGAATTTATTGATAGAATTATTTCCTTGGTAATTCACCATCTGGTTCCTTGTTACTACTCTCTAATTCCTGCCTTAGGGTATTATTTTAAAGCACACTGTTATTTAACTTTTTGTATTAATGTCAACTACTCAATTAGAGTGCAAGTTCCTTGTTTTGAGGGCAGGTATTTTACACTTTGTTCTCAAGAGCTGCTCAAAACTTCACAATTTGCTCACTCACTCATTCATTACTTGAACAAATATTTATTGAGTCTCTACCAGCTACTAAGTCCTGTGTTGAGTCCTAGGCATACAACACTGTCTCCGACTAGACATGATCTAAGCCTAAAAGTTTGGTGGGAAGGAGACACCAAACAAGGTCTTATAAATGTTATGAGTACTATGAATGGGAAATTATCATGTGTGTTGTTGGCATCTAACAAGGTGAGATTTTGAAAAGATCAATGATCTCTTTTCTTCTCCCTGGTAAGGAGATTTGGCTTTTATTCATCTATAGGCTCTCTCCTCAGATGACAAGATGATGTATCAACTAAGGAAATAGAATAGAAATGCTTTTTCTATATTAATATTCTAAACAATGTAAGGAAATATAATATGTAGGGACATATATTGTGATTAATTTAATAACAATATCAATGACAATATTGATGACAACTATGTTTCCTAGGTGCTTCCTATGATCCAACCCAGGTTGTTGATGTGCTTGACCATGATGTCAACCAATCCCTTTATTGTGCCCCATCAATCTCAGAGTCCCCTAAACTTTATTCCCCCTTCAGCTAGTTCCTGTATAACCTAGCAAAAAAAAAAGTGAGGATTTCAAGGATCCTGCAGTGTTTCCTACTTGAATTACAAGGCACCTCTTCTAAAGGATCTGTACTCAGAAAACTATAAAATACTCATGAAAGAAATTGAAGAAGACACAAAGAAATGGAAAAACGTTCCAAGCTCATGGATTGGAAGAACAAACATTGTGAAGATGTCAATGCTACCTAGAACAATCTACACATTCAATGCAATCCCCATCAAGATACCATCCATGCTTTTCAAAGAAATGGAACAAATAATCCTAAAATTTGTATGGAACCAGAAGAGACCCCGAATAGCCAGAGGAATGTTGAAAAAGAAAAGCAAAGCTGGCAGCATCACAATTCCGGACTTCCAGCTCTATTACAAAGCTGTCATCATCAAGACAGTATGGTACTGGCACAAAAACAGACACATAGATCAGTAGAACAGAATCGAGAGCCAAGAAATGGACCCTCAACTCTATGGTCAACTAATCTTTGACAAAGCTGGAAAGAATGTCCAGTGGGAAAAAGACAGTCTCTTCAACAAATGGTGTTGGGAAAATTGGACAGCCACATGCAGAAGAATGAAACTGGACCAGTTCCTTACACCACACACAAAAAGAGACTCCTAATGGTTGAAAGACCTAAATGTGAGACAGGAGTCCATCAAAATCCTAAAGGAGAACATAGGTAGCAACCTCTTCGACCTCAGCCGCAGCAAATTCTTCCTAGAAACATCGCCAAAGGCAAGGGAAGCAAGGCAAAAATGAACTATCGGGATTTCATCAAGATAAAAAGCTTTTGCACAGCAAAAGAAACAGTCCACAAAACCAAAAGACAACCGACAGAATGGGAGAAAATATTTGCAAATGACGTATCAGATAAAAGGCTAGTATCCAAAATCTATAAAGAACTTACCAAACTCAACACGCAAAGAACAAATAATCCAATCGAGAAATGGGCAGATGACATGAAGAGACATTTTTCCAAAGAAGACATCCAAATGGCCAACAGACACATGAAAAAGTGCTCAACATCGCTCGGTATCAGGGAAATCCAAATCAAAACCTCAATGAGATACCACCTCACACCAGTCAGAATGGCTAAAATTAACAAGTCAGGAAACCACAGATGTTGGCGGGGTTGCAGAGAAAGGGGAACCCTCCTACACTGTTGGTGGGAATGCAAGCTGGTGCAACCACTCTGGAAAACAGTATGGAGGTTCCTCAAACAGTTGAAAATAGAGCTACCATACGATCCAGCAATTGCACTACTGGGTATTTACCACAAAGATACAAATGTAGGGAGCCGAAGGGGTACATACACCCCAATGTTTATAGCAGCAATGTCCACAATAGCCAAACTGTGGAAAGAGCCAAGATGTCCATCGACAGATGAATGGATAAAGAAGAGGTGGTATATATACACAATGGAATATTATGTAGCCATCAAAAGGAATGAGATCTTACCATTTGCAACAACGTGGATGGAACTGGAGGGTGTTATGCTGAGTGAAATAAGTCAATCAGAGAAAGACATGTATCATATGACCTCACTGATATGAGGAATTCTTAATCTCAGGAAACAAACTGAGTGTTGCTGGAGTGGTGGGGGGTGGGAGGGATGGGGTGGCTGGGTGACAGACATTGGGTAGGGTATGTGCTATGGTGAGCGCTGTGAATTGTGCAAGACTGATGAATCACAGATCTGTACTTCTGAAACAAATAATGCAACATATGTTAAGAAAAAAGAAAAAGAAGAAGATAGCAGAAGGGGAAGAATGAAGGGGAATAAGTCGGAGGGGGAGACGAACCATGAGAGACGATGGACTCTGAAAAACAAACTGAGGGTTCTAGAGGGGAGGAGGGTGGGGGGATGGGTTAGCCTGGTGATGGGTATTAAAGAGGGCATGTACTGCATGGAGCACTGGGTGTTATACGCAAATAATGAATCATGGAACACTACATCAAAAACCAATGATGTAATGTATGGTGATTAACATAACAATAAAAGATAAAAAAAATAAAGCACCTCTTCTTTGTTTTCAGGTTTATTTGGTTTAAGAAGAATTACTACCTGGAACCTGCAAGTTTTTTGTAGTCATTGCATGTCCGAGTAACAGGGAGAAAAAAGGAAAACAACTAACATTGTACTTAATGAAAAATACAATATTAAGTTTTGTTGGGCAGATTTTCTTCCTCCTGCATATCATTCATTATTAAAATGCACTCACAGCCAAGTCAGTAGAAACAAATGCAAGGAGGAATCCCCTCCATCCAGGACAAAGTGGCATGCTTCTGCAATACATTTTTATTTTGCAGTAGTTAAGAGCAGAAGATCTGGGATCTGAGGGCTTAGTTCAAGTGCTGGTTCCATCACTGGCTCACTGGCAACCCACTTAAATTCTGTAAGTCGAAGTTTCCTCACTAGTAAATCAGAATATTGAAATATCTCCTTCACAGTGTTTTTGAGAGGAGTAAATGTGCTAATGCATATGAAGGGTCGAATGGTGCCTGGAATGCAGTGAGCGCTCGAGAAATGTATGATATGATAGTATCATCCACTAGGCCACCCAGAATTTCTAGCCTCTAGAAGTCAGAGGGATACAAAGAAGAGGCCAAGGGCAGGCAGTGCCTCTTTAGCCCATACCTTGGCTCTGCAGATTTGCAACTCCCTGGCTGATGTGTAGTTTTGCTTCCAGAGATTTGTGCCTCTGGTGTTGAAACGTTTACAGCACTCTGTAGATGTAACACACAATATTCTGTCTAAAATCCCTTTCAGTACAAAGTGGGGCAGAAGCTAATGTAAAGAAAAAGAACAGCATTATGAGTAATAGCTATGCGATTATATCCCAACATCCCAACCCGTGGACATCCCACCCATCTGTGAGAATGACAGTGTCCTCCCTGATGATTCCACTAAATGAGACAAGTTACAAAAACCATGAGTCAAGACAAATAGTGTGATTTGTTTTTGTAGAGAAGAAGTGCCTAAAAAATATTTATGATCTCTATTTTCAACTGCTTACTGGACTTTTCCATATGGATGTCCAGAGGCAGCTCAGACTGTTCAGAACTCATCATCATCTGCCAGTTTTGCTTCTGAAATCTCTCTCTAATCTCCCGTCTTTCTCCCTATCCCAACAGCCCTAATTCATCTCTCATTTTTAGTTCATGTCCCACCAGGATCTTCTCACATCCTTTCAGTCCTTCAGCCTATCTTCCGCCCTGCCAAGAGATTTGTCTACCTGAAAAAATATCTAAGTTCCTTCATTCTCCTACTCAGACTTCCATTGACTCTTCTGGTTTAAACTGTCATTTGACTAGTCAGACCTGATACAATCTTAAAACTTCTACAGAGTAGCTGTGAAAAGCAAAACCAGAAAAAAAGAAGAAGAAAGAAAACCCAAGGTATAATGAAAATTAAGTTAACAAAGTGCAGTAAGTTTCCATTTACAATGAAGCCATTGGAGCTAGAAGAGGGAAAACATTCTGTGCTCCACCTTATTAAAAGATTGAGGTAGAATAACACTTAGTTTCTCCACCATTGGACACCCCTGTTGTAAGAGTAGGTCTCCACTGACCTGAAAATTAAGTCAATAAATTTGTTGCATTAGGGATGCATTTCGACACGGCAGAGTACTCTGCCCTAACCTCCCACATCCACCCATATTTCTAATTCCAAAAAGTAAGATAGGAAGAAATACAGGAAAATAAGCGGTAAAATGATGCATTTTGGGCGATTCGGTTCTCAATGGTAAAGCCTTGTAGGCAGGTGCAGGAATACCCTGGCATCAATGAATGCCAAGCATTTTAATTTTGCATACCCTCATCTGTGCAGAGCTACAATGTTAGAGAAACAGGAAGAGGGATCAGGAGAAAGTTCCACGTTAGCATGGCTGGGTCACCTTAGAATAATACCAACATGATACTGCGTCCCTTCAGGGTCCTCTAAGCTAAGAAAGAAGGTCATATCCCTTGCCTTTGTCCACTCCATGTGAGCATTATTTCAGTGTATTTGGTTTGTGGGACTTTGCCCCAAGATCACTGGTGGCATGGTCTAGCCTTGCTCTTCAAGGGCTAAGATAAATCCATTCTAGAGACCTTCCTTTGTAATATAACCAAGTCCCTCCTTCTCTTTGGAGACTTTCACTTTGGTCTGCAGCATATTGTTACACTTGTGACATTTTTCCATCTCCCAAGCTCCCTTTGGACATAAGGGCCTCTTTGGACACTCAGCATGTGGTCTAAGGGGGGGGGTACTTTGGCTCTGAATGTCAAAATCCTTTTCTAGATTTTTGTTCATCTCAAGCAAGGCAGAACAACATCATTTAAACTATTTTCGACTGCACTCCATACTGTAATGTCTTGCACATACACTCATCCCTGGCTGTTGTCAAATAAATGACCCTCAGAAGAGTCACAGGCAAGAGTAGTGGGCTTTAGTTCATTCGTTAGTTCATTCGTTCCTTCCTTCTTTCCTTGCTTCCTTCCTTTATTTATTTATCCCTCTCTTTAAATAGGGATAATGATTCCTATAGTATGTCAGTGGAACTAAAAAAATTAATTGATAAATCCTTGGTAAATTCTAAAGACTCATACTCATATCATTTGTTTAACAGATATAAGTGTTCTCAAGTGGCCACAAGAGACCTGAAATAATGGTTCTAGAGTTTTCAAGTCAAGACCAATCACAGTAAATAATTTGAAAACAATTAAATTCTTTAGATGCGACTTCAGTTGAGTCTCTGAGTGTCAGATTTTTACTGCACATATTTATAATTATAATTTATAAAAGAGCAGAGAATGTTCTAGAATATAATTTAAAGAGTTTTGTAAAATTATCAATATTACAGATCAAATATGTGGTGCAAAAACCAAACAAGATTGCTTATGGATCAGAATATCCAAAAAATATGTGAAAAGGCCAAACAACACCATTTCTAACAGATGTAGAATTTCATAAACACAAATAAAGAGTGAAAGACTTAAGTTGTATCTGGCCTACACATATGGTCGGTGACCCAAGGCCAACAAAACTGCCTGCCTGGGGCACAGGAAAATATTCCCTAAAGGACGAAAAAAGACCAGAAAGCAGGAAAAACATTCTCATTTTCTCTTGAGTTTTGCTAATCCATGGTTTTCGAATATTTAAAGGGTCGTTGGCAATATGTCAGGGACAGTACTAAGTGCTTTGTGTGGCTTAACTCATTTCTCCTCACCAAGACCCCTTAAGGTAGTCACACTTATCATCCAATCTTTTATTACTAAAAAGAAAACTGAGGTTTGGTTTTGTGGATTTTAGCTCATTTAATCCCATTACATCCCTAGGGGTATTTATACTATTGTTATTCCTACTTAATTGATCAAGAACACCAGACTCAGTCGGAGAACAAGGGAAAGAAGGCAACATGAGTGAAGAGAAAAGGGGATCTCAAGTTTGTGAACTACTGACAAGAGTTGACTTTGCAGGGGAACTGCAAGAGAAAGGAAATTGCAGCAAGGAGCAGAAGGTGGTGGCATTTCCTTGATGGATTTCTATTTAAGGAGCGAACTTTACAATCTGTGAGCCTTTCATTAGGGATGTGGGGAGAGAGGGAGCTTATGGTAATGGAAAATGGAAGCTAATGGGAAAAATGAGGAGAGCTAAGCTATATGCTACATGTTTTAATTTTCAAATTAAGCATTTGAGACAGACAATAACATTATCTCTATTTAAAGAATGAAGACACTGAGGCTTAAGGTCTCAAAGACAAAGTAAGTGGCAGAGCTCAAATTCAAAGTCCATAATCTTTGCCAACATGCAAGTACCTACTACTACTATGGCCCTAGCGATGATAGATGGATAGCCAAGTTATTGTGCAAGGGAGTTGAGGAAAGGGGGAGCCTGGGTAAAGGATGCATGCTTATTAAAATGAAACAAACTAAATTTTTTTGAATGTTATCATCATATCTCCTGAATCATCTTTGCTCACACCTTGATTGACTGGAGTTTTACTCTTCCCTTTCTGGTCTAACCTTGAGATGCTTTCTTGGTATCTACCCAAAGGGAAAAGGAGAGGAAAAAATGGTTTGGAACACCCTGGCCAAGCCACTTAAAATTTCGGCCTGTCTTTATGCATAAAATACATATTAAAACTCTCAATGAAAGAATATAGTGAATTAATATAGTTAATATAAAGGTCTTGGGAAAAATACCTACTTGCTTAACCTCTCTGATAAAGCCACCAGAAAGAAATTAGCAACTTAATTTATATCAAGGTGACCGAGCTAAAACAATTCCGTATGATGTTTATGCATTTACCTCACAGAACTCCTTTTCTAATGTTAATTTAGAAAGCTAAAGGAAGGATCATTTCATGCTTAATGAGACTGATGAAACGTGAGGGTGATGATGTAACCTGGCAGAATGGAACAATGACTGGCCTGGTGATTGGAACAGGAGTTCCAGTTCTAGTCCTACTGTCAGTTCATCAATGTATGACTTAGAACAAGTAATCTTACCTCTCTGGGCTTCAGCTTTAACAAATGCAAAAATAAATGGAATTAAACCAAGTTACCTCTGATAGTTACATTACAGGTAGTGAGACTTCCAAATTGGCTGTGAAAGTGATCCAGACATTTCTGGGCATATCTGGCCATCTGTTTGGGGAAGTCATGAGAAGCTTGTTTGCACTGGAGGCTGAAAAGATTCCTGGAAATAACTTGATATAGCTAGGATCCAGAGAGTAAGGGGGTATCCAGTAGGGCCTACTGTGCAAATGGCATTTGAGCTAAAACCTAAATGAGAAGGAACGATCCTTGGGAAGGAGGATCTGGGCTGGGCTAAGTTTAGGCCAGACAGAAGGAGCATCAAATACAAAGATCCTGGGCCAGGAATGAGAGACAAAGCAAGGATGCCTGAAGCAGACTACAGGTGGAAAAGGAGTTTGATGTGGGAGAAGTAGGGAGAAGCCAGATGGAAGGCAAAGCAACTTTTAGGCCACACACACAAAAGTCATTGAAAAAAAAAAGCTCCTAAACAAAAAGGTTAATGGAAGCCAACATGAGCAATAAGGCAAAATATCTTTAATTTCCAAGCAAACTAATGAAGTAATGGAGTTGATTATCAAAAAGAAGGCATATCATTACTTTCAGCGTATGTTAGTATCCAGTACAATGTTGAGCTGTGAGGTGACATGAATGCCATGTTCTCAGGCATTGTCGCATCCATTTCTTATCACATAGGGGTCAGTGGACTATATTTTCAAACCTGATTCTAATAGAAGCCAGTGGATGTCATAGAATGGCACTGGACCCAGAGCCAGAAGGCCAGAGCTAAAGTTCAAATTGCTTATCTGTTCTATAAGTATGTGAGAGACCGTGAGGGTTCCACTTGGCCTTGTTGACATTGTTTCCTTATCTTTTAAGTTTAAAGTAATTGCTACCACATAGGGCAATTATGAAAAATTAAACAAGATAATCTACTTGAAAATACTTTGGAAATTGTGAATCATCACTCAAATATTTCTTATTGCTCTTACATTTCTTTTTAACATTTCTTGTTAAAATTTCCTGCCACTGCTGTTCTCAAGGGAAACCACTAGAGGTCAGAATTGTACATGAATAGTTTCAAGAACCGACACAGGTGGGAAAGAGAACATTTTCTACTAAACAGCATAAAATAATAAATTTAAGGCATAGAGAGAAAAATAAAGATAGCTTTCAACAAAGAAGTTTTGATAATTGGAACATTGCTTATTCCCAAAATTGTTACTCAGCAGACAGATAAATAGGGAGAGGAAGGAAAGACAAATAGAATTATCTATTTATACTGCCTACACGGCTTAAAGTTTACATTTGTTAGCTTATATTATTCTTAAAACAGTTCTCTAATGAAGCTCCCTTTGCAAATAAAGAAACTAAAGCATAAATAGATGTAATAGCATACTGAAGATCAAAACAGATTTAGTTCAATATCTTTCTTACCACCAAGTCATGCTTGGGAAATAATGCAGTAAGAAAATGGTGAGTCTGTATTGGACAACATATTATATGACAGGTTAACATTACTTGTTTTCCACCTGCAACTCTAAATAGTTTATTTAGTTCTCAGTCTCCCAAATGAATTTAGGGAAAACTCCTTTTATTGTTTCTTAGAGTACCTAGAAGTTTCTGAGCACAGCGCTGATAACTATGGTATTGACATGATTAGCCATGGAGAAAAATACACACCAGCCTGCTCTTAGGAAAAATATATTAAACAGAAGCAGTAATTCCGTCCTTTAAATATTTCTTTAGCCATCAAGCTTTTTTTTTCCTTTTCTTTATTATTAGTATTTTTTTTTTTTAGAAATAAATATGCAAATCTGCCTTGTTCAGGGGTAGGGAGGCGCTATTACCATGTTCATGAAGGAATGAGGTAGAGTAGATGGCAGTTTATATCTTGAGAGAAGACGAAGGCTAAGTCTTATTTTTCATTTGTAGGCACGGCATCCAGCACGATGCCTAGGGTGGCAGAGAGTCGGTGATGAGCACACGCATGGTGCTCCATATGCATGAATACAGGCAATTTGCAAAGAAAAAACCAAGTAACTCAGCCCTGAGTCCAAGATTTTGCAATCTAATACAAAGCTTGAAATGTAGACATGTTCTAGGACAAGGGCTTTAATTTGAAACCTTTAGCACTGAACATGAGGCCTGAGATGTAGGAGGTATTCGGTACATTCCGTTCCAGAATTGTGGAATATTTTTCATAAGAAAGGAACCTAGAATTCATTTTGATGCAAAGTCCTCAGACTCTGGGGGAAGAAAAAAATCATACCAGGTTCCTAGCAGACTTTGTTCTGGAACCCCTGGGGTTCTAGATGACACAAGCTCAGGAAAAGAATGAAAGATTTACATTGTTTGAAATCTTAGCAAGGTTTCTAGTGGGAAGGGGGATGTTTTGCATTAAGAAATGAGGGTAGGAAGACCATGATGAACAGGCTGTTGGTATCCAATAAAAATTAATTGCCCACTCCTCCCTCCTAAATTTTTTCTTTCTCTACTGCTCATGACACTAATATATGTTATTTAATGCATCTCTTATGCCTAAAATAATGCTTGGCACTTAATAGGTATTTGATATATGTTGGCTGAATTGGAATAAACAGAATTGTTGTACTGGAATGCATGATACTTGGGATATTTTGACAACACTTTGTCCATTCTTCTTCTAGCTTGAAATTTGTAGTTTCTCTGCAAGGAAAATTAACGGTGCTATTTTCAAATGGACTCTCCCATTTGCAGGGACAAGGAAAACTTTAATTTTCAGCATTTTCCATGATACTTCAGGAATAACACAAAGTTCCTTGTACATTATTGGAAAGTCCAGTAATAGTTCTAAGTAAATACTTTTAATTCTAATCAAAACTTTCTTTCCTGAACATTTGCCCTCACATTATTCATTTATTCACCCAAGAAATTATTTGGAAGCCCCAAGGTCTCATTTTTCCTCCCTGCATTTATTTTATGGTATCAAAGGTTAAAGCTTGGATTGCAATCTTAGGAGGAAATTAATTCACTGATTAAGAAAAAGGCACTTTAAGCAATACACATTTAAATAACTGGCAAGCATAGGGCAATGTATTTCTGCTTTTTCTGAAAAACCCTTTTTTTCTATTTAAAATTTTAAGCAGCTGCAATTCTTCCACCCTATAGCCTGGAGAAACATAGCATGAATTACTAATAAGGGAGCACCAATTTGCACTGCAGTGACCACTTCCAGAACAAAAGGGTCAGAACTAAAACCAGGAAAACAACAGCATTTTTTATCAACCAGTTGCTTGAAGCACATTTAGACCTTGGCTCTACTTGAAAAAATTCTGCAATAGTCTATCACCCTTCAGCTGGAGGCACTTGGCCCCAAAGACTCCACTTTCAATAAAGAAATTTCATTTATACACTACCTGCATCCTCAACAAAAATTTTCTTCTTCATAGGAAGCCCACTCATTGAATGAAATATTCAGAAGATTTAATTTTCTCCTTACGTAGCTTTTGCCTGGTAACTTTACCAAAATCAGTGCTGAGAAAGGCGTTGGAATAAAAAGAGCCAAAGAATAGAGAAGGTATTAAGGAAAGCATTCCTGAAAGACTAACGTCTTGGCTTGTGTACTTCCCCCTGGAACAGCATGGAGGAGGGAATTTTCCCGTGCCCTGGGTGAGGTCCACCCCCTCCCAACATGCTCTTACCTAACATCAGCGAAGGTTTTTACAAAAATAACAGGCCATTGGTTTTCCAAAATAGAAGGAAGAGAAGGAAGACGCACACTAGGGAGAAGAGAAAGTCATTGAGAGTTACAGTAGGGTTGAGGGAGGAGGGAAGAGAGTTCATTTACTATATATGAACATTTTGTTTTTCTTTCCTCACCTTTGGGTCCTGGTGCAATTGTGTGTGTGGCACAGACTTCAGTGGTAGGACGGCTATCCATGTCCAAACCCAGACTTTGAATTTGCAAAAGAAAGAGCACCAGAAGGATGGACTGGTTTCTTCGAAGTAGGGCTCCAAAGCCACTCATTGCTGTGGTTCTTCAAAAAAGGATTGCCCAGAAGTACCAAAGAAGTAGCTTTGCTTTATTTTAAATAAAACTTCTGCTTTAGGGAAGAAAGTAAAGTATCTGGAGGACACATTCCAAAAAGGGCTCCAAAAACAAGCAGGGAGCATATCCTAGGTTGTTTATTTTCTCAGTATTCCGAATGGACTGTACACTGTCCAGACTGTTTATTTTCAAGTGACAACAGTTTACTGAAAATTATCTCTGAACTAAACACTTGAGAAGAAACAAGCCAGAGAATGGAGAGGATAGAGATGACTTCTGCTCAGCACATGAGCTGACAATTTAATAACCCACACTGCATTTTTATGTTGGGTTCCAGAAAGATGGAGCCAGAGATTGCTTGAATTACCTGCATGTTATGGATACACTATGCAGGGCTTAGAGCTTTTTTGTAAGGAAACACTCATTAATTGTTTGTGGCAACTGAATGCTAATGCTCCCACTGCTCTTCATGACCTTATTTCCTTCTCTTGTTACAAAGAACTGTCTTGGGATTAAACTCCAAAGGAAAGAACACCAGCTTTTCTGCAAAGCAATTTGGCAATAAGTATCAAGAATATTAAAAATGTTTATAGCCTTGATCTAATAATTGTCTTTCTGGTACACTATTTTCAGAAATTATTCTGAAATGTGAACAAAGTTTTATCTCAGAAAATATGGCAAAAGAGGAGGGGGCATCAACTTCCTAACAATACATTATGGTTGGCAAATCATAGTGAATACAAACATATGAGAGAGTATGACATGAAAACTTTATTAAAATGATGTTTGTAGCAAGTTTTTGATAAAATGGGGGGAGAAGCTTATGCTATTATTATGTTTCTTAAAAAGCAGTATAGATACAGAGAATAGAGATGCACGTGTAGACATATATACAGAGATAGAAATAGAGATTGTTCTGCCTTTCTCTATCTCCTATCTATCGTCTATCTGTCTATATCTATCATCTATCTATCATCTATCATCTCTCTCCATCCATCCATCCATCCATCCATCCATCCATCCATCCATCCACCTATCTATTCCATCAGTCCATGGCCTGTATGAATAGCCTAGGCTTAGTGAGATATTAAAAAACTAGAATTAGAATCACTTATAGGGCACCTGGGTGGCTGAGTCAATTAAGCAACTGCCTTTGGCTCAGGTCATGATCCCAGGGTCCTGGGATCAAGTCCCACATCAGGCTCCCTGCTCAGTAGGGAGTCTGCTTCTCCCTCTACCCTTCGGCTTGCTCATGCTCTCTCTCTCTCTCAAATAAATAAATAAAATCTTTTAAAAAATCACATATAATAGGGAGATGCCTTACCTTCTCTATTCTTGAGAAGCATGTTAACTGAGAGGCCAGAAGGGGTTTTAGACCTACTTTCCTTGAAATTGGAAAAGAAGGACCTTATATATCCTCATAAGGGCTAATGAAGAAATATTTCTATGAGATGTTATTACAAGTAATGGTCAATCTAAGAAATACAAGTGTATGAGTTTTCTAGGACTGCTGTAACAAAATACCACAAACTGAGGGGCTTAAATAACAAAAATTTATTGTCTCACAGTTCTGGAGGCTGGAAGTCTAAGATCAAGGTGCAAATCCATGCTTGTTCTGAAGACACCAGGAAAAGATCAATTTAGGGCCCTCTCCTAACTTCTGGTATTTGCTTGGCCATGACAGCACAGCTCTAATCTTCACACAGCATTCTCTCTGTGTGTATCTGTATGTATCTCTCTATGTCAAAATGATTCCCTTTTTATAAGCATACCATTCATAATGGATTAGCCCACCCCCCACTAATGATCTCATTTTAACTTGAAAACCTCTTAACTCTAAATACACTTACATTATGAGGTACTGAGAGTTAGGACTTCAACACATGAACCTATTTTTTTGTCTGGGAAGACGCAATTCAACCCGTAACAGGCTTACAGTATGACATAACTGGATCTTTTTAGTAGCAATACAAGGAAAGGGAGCAAAAGGAACTGGCATTAATTGAATAGTCATCATGTACAAAATAAGGTTGATCTCTTCAGTGTATCTTGGTTAAGCCTTAAAATAACCCTCGGAATGGATAGTAACTCCCCCATTTTGCAGACAAATTACTTGAGGCTCAGAAAAACTAAGCAATTTGTTTAACATCACTGTGAAGGTTAATTTTATATGTTAACTCGACTGGATTATGGGGTGTCCAAATATTTGGCCAAACATTATTTCTGGTCATGCTTATGAGAGTGTTTCAGATGAGATTAACTTTTGAATCTGTAGACTGTGTAAAGCAGATTTTCCTCCTCAATCTAGGTGGGCCCCATCCAAATCATGGAGAGCCTTACAAGAACGAAAAGGTTGAGGAAAGAAGAAATCCCTCTCTGCTTCATTGGTGGAGCTGAGATTTTGGTCTTTTCCTATACTTAGACTGGGGAGCTTTTGGCATCATCTCCCGGATTCTTGGGTCTTTGGACTTGGTCTGAACTTAACACCATTTTTTCCCAGATTCTCGGGCCTTTTGGCTTGGACTGAAACTACGCCACCAGCTTTTTCGGGCTTCCAGCTCGCAGATGGCAGATTATGGGACTTCTCAGCCTCCATAATCATGTGAGCCAATTTCTTCTAACAAATCTTTCCCTCTCTTGATATAGATATTAATATATACAGATATCGATATAGATGTATCTTGATGGTCTGTTTCCCTGGAGAACCCTGATTAAAATTCACCAATTGAAAAAGGGACCAAAAAAAAAAACTCAAATATACATTTTTTCCCAAAATTCCTGCTTTAAAATACTTGTATTCCATAAAGGTGAATAGGCTCAAGATTTGAAGATGCACTAATTTTTACACATTCCTAAAACCTCAAAATGGTTGCATTTGCCATATTAACAGTGATAGGAAAATAGTGGGAATCCATAGAATGGTGTGAGAAACTCAAATTCTATATCTATCGTAACCAGATAAATGACATAGAGCAAATCACTCAACGTCAATTGCAGTAAGGCATATAAAGTGAGTTTAGACTTGATATTTAAGGTACTTTCTGAATTATAAGATTCTTTGAAAATAGGTGTTCTTTAAGTTGCTTAAATCATTCTAAGTTTATTTTGTTTCTTTCATTTCTTTGTCAAGCATCCCCTGGCACATAGTGAAATACATTCATTACATTTATATGTAGAAATTCATTGGTAAAAATTTGAAGCAAATACTAGTCCTTAGTATTTTTCCTTGGGATATGCTATGCCTGTTCTTTCCAACCTCTCTCTCTCTTTTCAGTTCAACAAAATATAGAGACTTCCAGGGAAGATAGCAGAGTAGGAGGACCTTAAACTCAGTCATCCCACACACAGAAACACCTAGAAAACACTGGCATCAGTGAAAATAACCCAGAAAATGACCCGAAGACTAGCAGAACAGACTCTCCAGCTAAGCGTAGAGAAGAGGCCAGATTGAAGAGGGTAGGAAGGGAGAAGATGCAGTCAGGAGCCAAACGGACCCTTGGTACTGTCCATGGAGGGAGGGACACTGCAGGTGTGGAGAGAGGAGAGGACCAGACCCCACACCAGGCACCCCAGGCATGGGGAACCCACATGAAAACCAGAGGTACATAATTTCATGAGTTCTTACTATAAGCAGGGTTTAACACCTGGAAGTTTAAAATATCAGCAATGTAGGCTCTGGGAGAGCCAGGAGGATAAGAGGAAACTGAGTTCTCCACCCTTAGGGAGACAGCACAACAAACAGCCTCACAGAGAAATACAGCATAGAAGCAGCAGTTTGAAAAATGCCTGGGCTATACAGGAGGGAGATTTGTTTCCTAAGCTTAGAGTATGTGCTGCAGGGGCAGAGATCCTTGGGAGAATTCTCCAAGAACAAAGGAGCTGGTAGGCCCCATTTCCCTCCCCTTACCCTTAACCTAGATACAGACACCTGCAGGAAGCAACAGTGCACCAACACTCCTTACTTAACTTGCTAACAGACCCCACTGCACCCCCTTGTTCTCCTGCAGACACACCCCCTCCAACCAGGCCTCTGCTCCAGGACCCCTCCCACAGCAAACTTGTGCAAATCTTGCTAACACTATACACCCTGCCCCCTCCAAAATACCCTTGGCTGGAGCCAATCCGAAGTGGTGCCACAGGCCTGGCAGGGTACAAGCAGCCCTGACAGGGGCCAGTACCACTCCAAAGTGACTCCTACCCCAGTCCCACACCAGTCTGACTGCAGCCCCAGCAATGGAGTGGGGACAGATACCTGGTTGACTGCAGGCCCTGCCCACAATGAATGTTTCTCAGGGGACAACACAGGGAAAGTGCTTAGCAGTTTGGTGTTACCACATCTCTGGCAAATGTCTGGTCTGACTCAACTCAAGCCCAAGGTGGCCCCAGACTGTCCTGCTTACAACACAGGGACCAAATCCTGCCCACAACGGGCAAAGAGAGCCATTGCAGATGACAGGATTGAAGGCAAACATGGCATAGCCATGATACTAGGGCACATGCAACACACATAGGACACACCCCTAAAGTGCCAGGTTCTGATGAACAGGGCACATTACACTGCAGGGCACCATAGGAGCTCATCTTCATAAGGCCACTGCTTTCAAAAGCAGGAGAGGTAGCTGACTTTCTTAACACATAGAAATAGACACAGAGAGTTAAACAAAGTAAGGAGACAGGAATATGTCCCAAATGAAGAACAGGACAAAATCACAGCAAGAGACCTAAATGAAATGGAGATAAGTAATATGCCTGATAGAGAACTTAAGGTAATGGTCATACGACACTCAATGGACTTGAGAAAAGTATGGAGGACCTCAGTAAGACCCATAACAAACAGACAGAAAACATGAAAAAGAACCAATCAGAAATGAAGAACACAATAACTGAAATTAAAAAGACACTAGATGGAATAAATAGCAGACTAGAGGAAGATGAAGAGCAGATCAGCAACTGGGAGGACAGAGTAATGGAAAGCAGCGTTTAGTAGAATTCACTTGTGAAGTCATATAGTTCTGGAATTTGATGGGAGTTTTTTGAAAACTGGTTTGATTGCATTGCTGGTAATCAGTCTGTTCAAATTTTCTCTTTGTTTCTGATTCAGTTTGGGAGGTTATATGTCTCTAGGAATTTATCCATTTCATCTAGGTTGTCCAATTTGTCAACATATAATTTTTCATAATATTCTCTTAGAATCTGTATTGCTGTGCTGTCAGTTCTTAGGTCTCCTCTTCCACTTCTGATTTTCTTGAGGCCTCTCTCTTTCTCTCTCTCTCTCTTTTGATGAGCCCATGTAAAGATTTATCAATTTGTTGATCTTTTCGAAGAACCAGCTCTTGGTTTCATTGATCTCTTCTATTTTTTTAACGTTGTTAATTTTTAGCTTTTTAGTTTCTGTCATTTATTTCTGATCTAAACCTTATTATTTCCTTCTTTCCTGTTTGTTCTTCTTTTTCTAGCTTCCTTAAGTGCAAGGTTAGTTTGTTTATTTGAGATTTTTCATGTTTCTTGAGGTAGGTCTGTATTACTATAAACCTCCCTCTTGGAACAGCTTTTGCTGTATCCCAGAGATTTTGGACCATTGTGTTTTATATTCATTTGTTTCTGTGTATTTTTGGATTTCCTCTCTCATTTCTTGGCTGACACATCCATTAGTTAGGAGCATGTTATTTAACCTCCATGTATTTGTGTTCTTTCCAGATTTTTCTTGTGGTTGATTACTTGTTTCATAACATTGCAGTTGGAAAAGATGCTTGGTATGATTCTGGTTGAGACTTATTTTGTGGCCTAATATGTGATCTATTCTGGAGAATGTTCTATGTGCACTTGAAAAGAGTGTGTATTCTGCTTTTTTAGGAAAGAGTATTCTGAATATATCTTTTAGATCTATCTGGTCCAATGTGTCGTTCAAAACCACTGTTTCCCTGTTGATTTTCTGTTTGGATGATCTATCCATTGATGTAAGTGGAGTGTTACAATCCCCTACTATTATTGCATTGCTATCAATTACTTCCTTTATGATAGTTATTAGCTGCTTTCTTTATTTGGGTACTCCCATGTTGGGTGCATAAATATTTATAATTGTTATATCTTTTTGTTGGATTGTTCCCTTTATGATTATGTAGTGTCCTTCTTTGTCTCTTGTTACAGTTTTCATTTTAAAGTCTATTTTGTCTGATAAAAGTATTGCTACATCAGCCTTTTTTTCACTTCCATTTGTATGATAAATGCTTTTCCATCCCTTCACTTTCAATCTGTATGTGACTGAGATGTGTTTCTTGCAGGCAGCATGTAGATAAAACTTGCTTTTTTTTTTAAGATTTCATTTATTTATTTGAGAGACAGACTGAGCGAGAGTGAGAGAGAGAGAGAGAGAGAGAGAGCATGCACAAGTATGAAGGAGGGGCAGAGGGAAAAGGAGAAGCAGATTCCCCACTGAGCAGGGAGCGCGACTCAGGGCTCCATCCCAGAACGTGAGACCATGACCTGAGCCAAAGGCAGACACTTCACCAGCTGAGCCACCCAGTCACCCCTTATAGTCCCATAGATGAATGGAACAGAATAAGAGCCCAGAAATAAATCCATAGTTATATGGCCAATTAATTTTTGACAAAGAAGGCAAGAATATGCAATGGGGAAAATACAATCTCTTCAATAAATGATGTTAGGAACACTGGACAGCTACATGCAAAAGATTGAAACTGGACAACTTTCTTACACTATACACAAAAATAAACTCAAAATGGATTAAGGACCTAGATGTGAGACTTAAAACCATAAAAATCCTAGAAAAGAACAGCCATAGCAACATTTTTCTAGATATAGTTCCTGAGGCAAGGGAAATAAAAGCAAAAATAAACTATTGGAACTACATCAAAATAAGAAGCTTCTGCTCAGCAAAGGAAACAATTAACAAAACTAAAAGATAACCTAATGAATGAGAGAAGATATTTGCTAGTGACATATCTGATAAAGGGTTAATATCTAAAATATATAAAGAACTGGTACAACTGAACACCAAAAAAACAAAACAAACAAACAAAAACTAAACTAAACCTAAACAAATAATCCAGTTTAAAAATGTGCAGAAGACATGAACAGACATTTTTCCAAAGAAGACATTTAGATGGCCAACAGACATTTTGAAAGATATTCAACATCACTCATCATCAGAGAAATGCAAATCAAAATCACAATAGGATATCACTTCACACCTGGTCAGAATGGCTAAAATCAAAAACACAAAAAACAAGTTTTGGTAAGGATGTGGAGGAAAAGGAACACTTGTACACTGTTTGTGGGAATGTAAACTGGTGCAGCCACTTTGGAAAATAGCATGGAGGTTCCTCAAAAAATTCAAAATAGAATTACTATATGATCCAGTACTTTCACTACTGGGTATTTGCCCAAAATATGAAAACACTAATTCAAAAAGATATATGCATCCCTATGTTTATTGCAGCATTATTTACAAATATGGAAGCAGCCCAAAAGTCCATTGATAGATGAATGGATAAAGAAGAGGTGAAAAAACCCTAGAAGAGAACACAGGCAATAATTTCTCTGACATCAGCTGCAGCAACATTTTTCTAGATATAGCTCCTGAGGCAAGGGAAATAAAAGCAAAAATAAACTACTGTGACTACATCAAAATAATATATATACATTTATTATATATATAAATATATATATAATATATATACATTTATTATATATATAAATATATATATAATATATATACATTTACTTAGCCATAAAAAAGGGTGAGCTCTTGCCATTTGCAACAACATTGATGGATCTAGAGGATATAATGCTATGTGAAATAAGTCAGTCAGAGAAAGACAAATACCATATGATTTCACTTATATGTGGAATTTAAGAAACAAAACAAATGAGCAAAAGGGGAAAAAGAGAAAGAGAGAGGCAAACCAAGAAATAGACTCTTAACTATAGAGAACAAACTGATAAAGAAAGGGGGTTAACAGGGGGGATGGATTAAATAGGTGATGGGGATTAAGGAGTGCACTTGTTGTGATGAGCACGAGATGATGTATGGAAGTGTTAAATTACTATATTGTACACCTGAAACTAATATTACATTGTATGTTAACTGTAATTTAAATAAAAACTTTAAAAAATGCGTATAAATATCTTTCTATATGAATGGACTATTATGCCAAGATTTAAATTGCTACAGTTTATTCATCACATATTTTGTTGTAAAATACTTCTTATTCAGGGGCACCCGGGTGGCTCAGTCGGTTAAGTGGCTACCTTCGGCTCAGGTTATGGTCCTGGTGTCCTGAGATCAAGCCCTGCATCAGGCTCCCTGCTCAGCGGGGAGCCTGCTTCTCCTTCTGCCTGCCGCTCCCCCTGCTTGTGCTCTCTCTCTCTCTCAAATAAATAAATAAAATCTTTAAAAAAATTACTTATTCAACCAATGCTCTATTGTTGGAAATTTAACATTTATAATATTATTAATATAAGTAACACTGTAAAGAACATATTTAAAGATTTTATTTATTTATTTATTTGAGAGGGAGAGAGAGAGAGAGCATGTGAGTGGGGGGAGAGGGAGAGGGAATCTCAAGCTGACTCTGCACTGAGTGGGGCTTGATCTCAGAACCCTGAGATCATAACCTGAGTGGAAATCAAGAGTCAGACACTTAACTGACTGAGCCACCCAGGCACCCCATAGAGCTCAATCTTTGTGCCTATTCCTTTTGAACATTGAAGAAGACAAGTGTATATGGCTTGGTAACTCACTGAATGTTGAGAGCAACATATAAGGAGAAATTTTTAAACAAAACTCATATATTATAGTTATATTTTGTTCTCCTTTCTCTAGAGACTATGGATTCCATGGTTGATTTTTTCTTATCTAACTTAGAAATTATAGTCCCCTTTTTTCCTGACTTATAAATATGAGGAGCTTATAACTAGGTGGATATTCAAAGAAGAATACTTTTCATAAACTGGAGAGGACTGCTCTACTTTTAGCTAGGATTTACTAAGAAATGTGATCTTAAAAATCTCTTTTCAGCTACAATCTGGATGATTGGAAAAACACTATTGCCACTAAGAAAACTCGGTTAAGAAAAGAACTAGTTTTAAGAAGACAATAATGAAGCTGGGTGAGTTTAAGGGTCAGGAAAATAGCAGGATGGAGATAATAGGTGGGCAGTTTGGAATGCAGGTCTTGATACTAAGAGAAAATCTAGAATTTGAGATTTCAGTTTTAGAGTCACAAGGAATGGAGATTATAGATGAAAGTAGAATGTTGAGTGAGTCAAGAAGTTCAAGAGTATAAATGTCAGAGTCTATATTCAGGGTCCAGAAGGAGAAGCTAACAAATAAATCAGAGAGGGAGCAAAATGTCATGGAAGCCAAAGGACAAGAAAGTTTAAACATATAATTGGTGGCAATTAATGCATGGAACCGTAAGATGAAGGTTGACAACAAGCCATGGGATTTAGGGGTCAATAATATACAAATAGAACCTTATAAATGAAAGAGATCATTCAGTGGAGAAATTTCATAAAAATGAAAGGAAATGACTGACACAGTCCTGTGACCACTGGGGAAGTCATTGTCGAACAGTCATAATAATAAAATAATAACAATAATTAGTAATAGTAATGCTTACTTTTATTGACCAAGTTTCTCTTACTCTCAGAATGTTTTTTTCTTCTTAACAGCTCTAAACAGTGTTCAAACAAGAGTGCAGTTAAAATAGAATGGGGTGGCACGTGAGGCAATGGAATCTAGACTAAGTTTCCAAAACTTGTTAATGCAGGGGAAAAAATAATGTAAAGAAAGTATTGATAGAACCCTATCTGAATCATTGAAAGGGTGGTGTATATGGATCAAAATCATGAGCCTAATACCATTATTTAAGAACTTTGTACAGGTTCCTTGATAACCCAGTACATACGGGGTGGAGTAAATAATGGCATAAGTTTTAAAATAGGACAGATGATTGGATAAATGAAAGGAAGGGGTCAAATTATGTTAAGTGTCTTCTTCTTAGTATGTGATAATATCTAATGCCCCAAAAGATTTCTATTGAGACTTAAAACAACCCACTCTGTTATTTAGAAAATAAAGTCATTGAGAACTACAAGTGACATGCTTTTTTCTTTAAAACATGGTTTGGAAATAGACAATAAGCCAATCAAGTTTTCAGCAGGTATAAAATTGTAATTCTAACAAGACAGAAATCAGTGACTGACTTATGAAACTGTCTCTGTGATTCCACATTTTTCTGGAATGAAAGACAAAAACTTCTCTTCCATTTCCTGAGGCATTGAAATTTCAGGCTCGGTTTTGTGCTTGTCTAAATATGACAGCCACTAAAGTGAATAATACATGATATTTTCCCCCTGTTACTCTTTTACCTATTTTTCGTGGCCTGAATAAAAGATATGTCCACATCCTAATCCCTGGAGCCTGTAAATGTGATCTTCTTTGACAAAAGGGTCTTTGCAGATGTAATTAAGCTAAAGGATATCAAGATAAAATAATCTTGGATTATCTGGGTGACAGGCACAAGTGTCCTTAGGAGACTCTCAAAGGAGAGACATGGGGACAAATGGAGAAGGCCATGTGAAGACAGGCAGAAGTTGAAGTTCTGCAGCTGCAAGCTAAGGGACACCTGGAGCTGCCAGAAACTAGCAGGGACAAGGAAGGGTCCTCCTCTAGAGTCTTCACAAGGAACTCAGCTCTCCTGACGCCTTGATTTCCGACTTCTGGCCTTCAGAGCTGTGTTAATAAATTTTTCTTGTTTTAAGCCACTATGTTGTGGCAATTTGTTACAGCAACCCTAGGAAATTAATGCACCATTCTTGTGATATTCATCCACAGTTACTGCAAGGAATGACACATCAAAACATTTACTCAGTGCCCAACAGAGACTGAGCAACATCTGTTCTTGTGCACTTTAATTATCATGCATCCTGCTTATATGATATCTGGAGGGAGATAAAATACAGGATATGAAACCAGCACATCCTAAAGCAGAAGTGATTTACTAGTTAAAACAGGATAGCAACAAAATGACAACCTCCTCTCCTGAAGGAATTTCCTGACAAATTGATAAACCTCAGCTTTGGACTTAGTTTTGTATTTGTCCATTCACATAAGTATCTTATTGGATGAAAGTTCTCTCTTGTGAGTTAATTTAATTGAATGCAGTTTGTAAAAAATGGCAATTAGTAGAACAGCTTTTAAAATGACATATAGTTAGAAAGCAACATGCTAGCAAACACGCTCATAAAATTATTTTATTATTGTTTGCTTTTGAAATTTCATATTTATAAAAGTGTATTTTTAAAAAATGATTTTAACAAGCTTCTGAGATTAAATAGAGGCCTCCTGCTGTTCCTGTCTCATTCTTGATTCTGACTTCTGGAAGGAAATTACCTTAATAATTTTAGTGTTTCTTCTTTTATCTCTTCCGTATTTTAAAATAAATTTATGCTAATGTTCTTGATTTTTATTTGATTCAATTTGGATACTCATTGTCTTCTTAATATGGAAGACAGACATTTCTTTCTCTTTCATTCTTAGCCCTACATCCCCCTCGACACACATTTCCTTTCTTTCTCTTTATAATTTAATAATATTATCATTTAATACAATATTCAATGTTTATATCATAATGACTCTGTAATAATTATTCATAGCTGAATCATGTGGTGCATTATGATTACATTTTGCTGCTTGTACTAATTTTGTTTTCACAGGATTTAGTGATTGGGTTGTTTTCTTTTGCGTAGTTTTCTATGTACCAATCCCACAGTAACTACTAATTCTTTGAGATTTGTCAGTTCTGTGGGAAATGTAAAATGTTCAATTAGTTTTCATTGCTTTTCTGAGAAATACCTCTTCCGGAACCCGCATGCTTCTTGCTCCATCTGGATTGGATATTCTTTAGGCTTCTGATAGAGCTATTCAACTGGGATGTGTCTTCACCATTGACTAGAAATCTGTTTTATAAGTCCTTTTTCTGTATCCACATCTTTTTTTTTCTTGGTTTCATCATTGTTTTTTTTCCCTTGGTTTTCACTTCTCATTTTATTGTAGCATGTTCCCTAGTAATTTCCTATAGAGCATGGTGCTGTCGATATGCTTCTGAGATGTTGCACATCTGAAAACATAATAATTCTACCTCCAAATTACATAATATTTTGGCTGGGTATAGAATCCCAAATTGAAAGTAGTTTTCAACCTGAGGTGTAAAAATGTTCTATTTTCTTCTAGCTCCTTGTGGTGTTGTTAAGAAGTTTGATGTCACTCAGCTTCTCTATACTTTGTACAGAATACTTTTTCCCTCTCTCTGGAAACTTTTAGGAGCATTTTTTTATATGCTATGTTTTGAAATTTTGGTACTATGTCCTTAATATGGGTCTTTTTGCATTCACTGCATTAGGTAATCTGTAGTCACTTTTCTATTGCTTCTTCTCTTCTCTCTTTCATTGTAGATGGTTATTTTTTATTCCATTACTGCTATTTTGGTGACATTCTGTAGGGAGCAGAAAATAAACATGTAGATTCAATGTGCTATATAGACTCAGATATTTCAATTACCTTATAATACAGTTTCAAGCAATTCCTATGAGTGAGGTTCAACAAGGATATTCTTCCCCCTAAAAATCAGTCTTAGAGAGGGAGTTCCAACTTGACCATGTGAAGAGTTCAGAGTATGCTATCCATATAACATGTATGAAACTAGACAAATTAAAAAAAAATAGCCTTTAGGGATTCTTCAGTTTTATGGAGCCAAAGAAATTGACCAAAGAAGAAAAGCTTAGAAGCATTTATTCTTGAAAAAATGCCATAGCTTTGTTTAAGAATAGTGGAAGCATGAGGCTTTCATGCATGGAGCCAACTCCATCCTTCCCCCACCTCTGCTGGTGAAAATAGCAGTTTTATCAGCACAAGGATGGCCAAAAAATCCAGCAACTTTGCTGCCACAGGGAGATATGGAACAGAGTGTGAAAATACAGTTATATATTAATGTAATGTAAGCGACTCGTGAGTACAGAAATAAATCCTAACATTGATGGCTAATTGAAGGTTGACAAAAGTACCAAGGCAATTTGGTGAAGGAAATGATAGTCAACAAACAGTGCCACATGGAAAATTGGATAGCCCTGTGAAAAGAAATGAACTTAGAACCATATTTAACACTGTAAGGAAAAATTAACTCAAAATAGATCAAAGACATAAATATAAGAGATTAATATAAGTACTTTTAAAAAGTAATTGCATATAAGCAATATATATATATAGGTAAGTATATATTATACTTAATTTATATATTTACATATACTTGTATTTAACATAAGAAATTAAACATAAGTATAAAACTTATAGAAGAAAACATAAGAGATCTTTGTAACCTTGGGTTAGGTAAAAATTTCTTAGATATTGCACCAAAGCCATGGTTCATAAAAAAATTTGATAAACCATACTAATTCAAAATTTAAAACATTTGTGTTTCAAACACACACATACACAAACACATCTTTAAGCAAAAAACCAAACAAGTCACAGACTGGAAGAAAATATTTATAAATGATAAATCTAATAAAGGGCTTGTATCCAATTTAATAATAAGAATACTAATGACTAAATAAAATAACGTGAGCTAAGTACTTGAACAGACATATCTACAAAGAAGACAAATAGCTAATATATGTATAAAAAGATGCCTTAAATCATTATTTATTAAATCACAATGAGATACTGCTACACACAGACAAGACTAGCCATAATAATAAAAAATGTGACAGGAATAAGTGTTGACTGGGATGTAATAGAGTGGAACTCTGATATATTGTTGGTAAGAATGTAAAATGGTACAGTCACTTTGGAAAACAGGTTGGCAGTTTCTTGAAAAGTTAAATATAAACTTAAAATATAACTCAGCAATTCAACTCTTAGATATCTACCCAAGAGAAATTAAAACATGTGTCCATACAATCATGTGTACATGAATGTTCATAATAGTACTATTCATAGAAGTAAAAAATGGAAACGATACAAGTGTCCTTCCAGCAATGAAGGTATTTTGTCTATCAAGTAGTATATCCATACAATGGAATACTATTCAATAGTAAAGGATCAAACTACTGTTAGATGTAGCAACATGGATGATGCCTCCTCTCCAAATTATGCTAAGTGAAAGAAATAAGAAAAAAATGACTACATACTATATGATTCTTCTTACATAAAACTTCTAAAACAGCAAGATTTTTTAAAAAAGAGAGAGAGAGAGCACAGGAGGGAGAGGCAGAGGGGGAAAGAGAGAATCTCAAGCAGACTCTTCGCTGAGCTCAGAGCCTGACATGGAGCTCAATCTCATGACCCTAAGATCATGACCTGAGCCAAAACCAAGAGTTGGACATTTATCTGACTGCACCACCCAAGCACCCCTAAAAATACAAGATTTTAAAGATAGAAAGTAGATTAGTGATTGCCTAGAACTGGGGGTTCTAGGGATTGATTGCATTTTGGCACAATGGAACTTCTGCAAATTATAGCTACATTATAAAACTGAATTACAGGGATGGTTGCACAACTATATAAATACGCTGAAGAATCCAACTCTTTACTTACAACTGGTTAATTATATGGTATATAATTTATACCGCCATAAAACTGTAAAAAAATTAACATTAAAATTGTTTTCAAAACTCTTGGAATGTTTTAATACTCGAGAAGTGTTTATAAGCCTGGAAATCATGAATGAGACAAACTTGGTTTTGCTCTACTTTAGAAAGCAGTCCTTATAGATTCAGTAAGTCATCAATCTCAAGATTGTTTCCAGTTCAGTGTGTATTGCTTCAGCACACATAAAGAGTGCCTTTATGTGAGAATTTTTTTTCAGTTAAAGCATCTATAAAAAATTATCAGAGAAAGAAAAAATATTACTCTGACACACAACTAAATTATATTATTTAAATACATCTAAGTAGAAAGTTAATTACAAAAATTAATTACATTAAAGAGAACAGGTATCCCCAATCTTTTTCACTTACGAAGGAATCAATACCTTCTTCTGGCTCTGAGGGAGCAAGGGGCAAATTCTTGATTTTCATTATTTCTGTTCTGTGATTAATTATATATAGTAATCTCTTGAATAATATTGGATAAATGAGAACAGATAATTATATAGGCACAAAATGATGGGAGTTTGAGTTTGAATGATAGAAATGTGAGATAAAGATGAATTAATTCACTTACTCATTCAACAACTATATATTATTTATCAGATATTGTGGTACAATATCTGAGTTACCAATAGGCCATAAGACACAGTCTCTTCTCTAAGGAATTTACCACTGTCTCATTGAGAAGACAGAGAAGTTTAAAGTAGTTGCCATTACTTTTTTTTTTTTTTTTGGTCCCATTTGGATAGAGATAAATAACCAGGCTTCCAGTTCTCATGGAGGCCTGGAAGAGAGAGGGCTAGCCCACGCTTGGTGGATCAGGAAAGGTTTCTTTTAGGGGATGTTTCCTAAACAGGGTTTTGGAAAACCTGTCAGAATTAGCCAAACAAATCTGAAAAGGAATAAAGGGAAGATATTTCACATATACAGACTAGCATATGCAAGTCTGTGGGAAGTAAAAGTAGTTCACCGAGACTAGAGTTTGGAACTTGGTGGGATAGATGAGGCCCAAGCTAATGATAAAAACTAGATAGACCCAACAAGGCATTGTATGTGCTGCTCAAGAGTTTGAAAAATATCCTAAGGGCAGTAGGAACACATGAAGGATTTTAAGAAAGGGGATGTCACTATTAGAACTGATAATCAGAATATGAGAGATGTGTCAGAGACAAAACTTCATCAGCTTCATGTAATAGAAACCCAGCAATGGGAACTTGTTGACTTAATGAAATGAGACATGATTAAAAAACAATGCTTGTTTTTGTTTTTGTTTTCAGATAATAAGAAATCTGAAGGCAGAGAATCCCAACAGAATATTACCATGCTATCACCAGGGACCATGACTTCCACTTTCTGCCTTTCCCATTTTATTTGTGGCTTCTCTCCTCATAGTCACAAAAGGGCTGCTACAGTTCACACATTGCACCTACATGCAGGATGAAGGGAATGGTTGTGACAAAGGGCAAAGACAACAAGACTGCTAACTTAGTCACCTTTTTAAAGAACCTTCCTGAAAATGTCCGGGGTGAAATAAACTTACGTCTCATCGGGCAAGATTAGATCCTATGGTAGCAGCAAAGCGATCAAATATTTCAGTTAGGTAAACCAGGGCTTTGGAAGCAAGAATGGATCTTAAGTATGTAACCAGTAGTGCCTGACTCTCTGAATGCCCTGAACTTTAGCAGTGGCAATGAGAATACAGAGAAGCGAATGGATTTTAAAAACAAAGTGGAGAAAGCAAGACTTGCTGATTGTTCAAAAATGGGGGGGGGGGAGGAGAGGGACAGGGGCCTGGGGGATTCCCAGGTTCTTAACTTGAACAGTTGGATGTGGTGCCATTTACGGGTACAGGAACGCAAATCTGGGAGAAAAGATGCTGAATTAAATTGGTTCAACATCCTGTAATATTCCAGGGGATGCATCTGATGGCCAAAAGTTATCTCAGCCAGAGGTACAGATTAGAAAGTCACCCCCATATAGATTGTAATTAAAGCCATGGGAGTGAGTGAGATCTTGAGAGAATAAAAAGTGAGAAGAAAAGACTGTCATAGTATTTTAAAGGAAGTATCAATAGAGTTTGGTAAGTTGTCAAATCTGTGTTGAAGAGAGTTCACATTTTATAACTGGGAGATGCTTGGATGCTTTTGGTAGCGCTAAAAAGAAATTATTCTCTATGGCACTTTTTTTTTTTTCTTTTTGACAAGGCATTTTTATTGTTTGCAGTCAGCTCAAATACATGATCTCTTTTGAATTGCTTTACACTCTCTAGGACAAACAGATGATTAAACTGAATATGTTTAAGAGAAACTCTGTTAACATAGTCATGACTTGACATTTAAGAGGCCTGAGCCCAACTTTCAATTCCATCACAGATTTTGCCTCTGGGAAGATTCTTTACTTGTTCTACATCTTACTTCTCTATTTTGCAAATATGGAGACCAACATCCATGCTCTGCTTGTGGAGTTGGGTCAGATAAAGGTTCACGGTATCTGAGCTCCAGGAGATAGGCACCAAATAGATATAAATTGAGTAACTAAAGGTAACTTTGCCTCTCTCCTCCCTGTACACAGAAGTCAGGGATGAGTATTCTTCAGGGTAATCGCTACTGTGAACTCTTGCCCTACCCCTTGCTTCTGAAAAGCCTGAAGCAGCAGCGTTTCCACACAGATAGAGAGTATGTGGTTGACCTGCTCTATCTGTTTGACACTCAAACAGAGGAGTTAAGAAAGACTATCAGGCATTTGTTGAACTGAGGAAACGCAGAATATAACCCATTCCTGGGAAAATATTTCCTGCATTATGGAGATAAATATTTATTTCAGTTGTGCTGGGAAGCATGTAACCAATAAATAACATGCTATTTTTTTCTCTAATGGCCTGTTTATGTTTTAGGGACTTCACATCACAAATCTTGGTCATTGACATCATATATAATTCTCAAACATATTTTCATGAAATACTTTTGAGAAGATCTAAACTTAATAATTAAGCAAATATCCTTCATTTCCTAAATTCCCATAAATTACTCTCAAATGTCTATTTGATAACATGCAGAGATCCTGAAATCTTTTACTCATGCAATTACTTTTTCATTCAAAGGGTCCAAAAGTTCACAAAGACATGTTGCAATGTATACAACACCTAAGGACAAGTTTGTTTAAAAATGAGCATTTTGTGACTAAAAATATTTTTTGAACATGTTCATTTAAGAGGCAAGAACACATTGTAGAAAATGGAAGCCAGAATTCAGTGACTCCCAGAAATAATTTTTCTTGTTTCTGGGAACCATGAGGGTATGTATACAGGTTAACGTGTTAGGCTGTTAGGGCCGTACCACTGAGCTCTACTCAATTTGGGTTTTGTGTTCTGTTCTTCAGTCTCAGATCCATGGTGTTTCTGCTAAGTGGCTCCTTGTCTGTCACATGCGCCTCATCTCAGTGCTCCACCCTGTTTCACGCACAGGTAGGTGAATCCTTTACTTTGATTTTCTTGAAGCATTACCAGCACAAGGTGGTTACAGGTAGTGTCTTTCTACTGAAGTTCTGAGGATACCAGAGACTATTTCAGAGAGTATCAAGCAACTGAAATCTGAATAGCAGGCGTTCCTCTTCTTCAAAGTGGTGGAGCCTTTAACACACTAGGATTTTCCTCTTTGCCACTTTCTCTCTGGCTTTCCTTCTCGACATTTTTCTTGGCAATCTTACCCCTGCTCCTCTCTTTTTCGTTCCCAGTACCCTCACTTTCCATCTTCCTGGGGCTGCCAAAGATGCTACAAAACCACTTTTTGTTTTGTTTTCATTTTGCAGATACTTTGGCCTTCTCACTGTGTGCCTTCCACTAAATTCGCCCAATAATTTCTAAAATAAAATACCTTTTTCCTGGTATGAATTGCCACCAGCAACATTTCTCTCAATTCAATTAAAATGTGAAAATGCTTATTCTTCTCTCCTCTAAAAAGGGGATGGGCACAAAAGCAACATCATCAGCTAATGGGAGAGAACATTAGCTTGCTTTACTATTTATAATTTGTTCCACAGATATTATATTAATCTGAGAATCTGATTAACTGTGAAGAAATGGAGGTTCAGGAACTTTAAGTGACATAATAAATTTGTTTAACTAATAAGTGCCAGAAACAGAACTTGAGTTCAAAACTTAGAAAATGGAGAGGTAGGTAGATAGATGATAGATGATAGATAGACAGATAATGGAATATTATTCAGCCACAAAAAGAATAAAATCTTGCCATTTGCAACAACACGGATGGACCTAAGTAAAAAGTCAGGCAGAAAAAGACAAATATTATATTATTTCACTCATGTGGAATCTAAAAATAAAACAAAATAAAAGAACAAACCAACAAACAGAAATCAACTCATAAATACAGAGACAAACTGGTGGTTGCCAGAGGGGAGGGGAGTACGAAGATGGGCAAAATAGGTAAAGGGGATTAACAGGTACAAACTTCCAGTTATAAAATAAATAAGTCATGGGATGCAAAGTATAGCATAGGGAATATAGTCAATAATATTGTAATAGTGTATGGTGACAAATGATAAGTACACTCATTGTGGTCAGAATTGCATAATGTACAGAATTGTCACATCACTATGTTGCACACCTGAAACTAATGTGACATTGTATGTCAACTGTACTTCAATTAAAAGATAATAAAGTAAAATGAATAAAATTTGTCAGAAAAAAATTGAGGTCAGTAACGATAGCTGTAGGAGCCTTAAAAATTAAATGAGATAATGCCTCAGATACTGGAAGGAGCTGTCATTTCTATCTTAAAACACTTACCCAGCGGGCAAGACTTGTAAGTAGCTCTCAGAGCTACGAGTAGGTGGCGTTAAACATGATCTTGGTGAGAGATCAGCATTTGCACAGACTTAGCACTGCTATGACCTGCTATAAAAAAAAAATTTAAAAAAAGTGCACGTGTTTTGCAAGCTCTAGCTAAAACTACAGGATGTTGGTGGAACCATATTGAATAAAATGTTTGGCAATCACCAAGCCAAATGACTGCCTGAGAAATGCCAATAATCCTGTAGATGAGGATTATCACAGCAATTTTACCAGCCTGATGTGTTTTCTATCGGTTCTTCAGGGGCTGACCAAATTACCCGGGAAAGGTCGTATTTTGCTGAGTACTGAGTGCCTCAGCTATCTCTTTTGATGCTATATGATATTTAAAAATCTATAACAAATAAAACTGTTATCTTTCCCATTGTACATGAGAGAACATTGAGACAGAGTGCTTGAGTGACTGGCTTAATATCGTACAGCAATTGAGGTGCAGAGCTGGGATTCAAGCCTGTACCATATCTGGGCTGTACTTAGGCTGAGCCTGAGCATCTCCGTGCTCTGCCACTAGATTCAGAATCTTTACCTTTACAATGTGCCATATTGCTTCACCATGTTTAGCAATGTGCATGTGATGCATTGGGAAAACTGACAACTAAATAATGCACTCTCTGCCCCACATGAGGGTGATGTCTTGGCCTCTGTTAATATGAGATGCATTTTTTATTTTTTTCCTCATGCTAAGATAATGTCACAATCCTTTATCTATTGTACATTCATTTATTCATTCATGCAATGATGGACATTCAACGAACCTTTATTTGGCTCTATCTGTGTGCCAGGCACTCTCGTTTGTGATGAAGGCCCAGCCTTCCTGAGTAAAGTGTTTCTGTTGCTATTGTCAAACACTGGTAACATTTTCTTTAGATACATGATCTCCAGCTTCCTCATAAAAACCTGATTTTATAAAGATAATAACTCATGTTCAGGAAGGTCAAGAGACTTGCCTTCAGCCAGATGGTTAGGAAATAGTAGGCAACTTGAGTCCAGATCTTCTGATTTGCTATCTTGTGCTTATCTCCCTACAGCCCTAAAAAGGAAAAAAGTTACAGTCATCCGAGTACTACCTAAAACAGTTATTGGGAAGAGTCAAGAATGGGTACACTACTTGTAATTCATGCTTTTCTTGATACTCCAATTCCCACAATCGGTTAAATTTTTAAGTTTCATTTTATTACAGACTCTTAATGTCCATAAGTCAGTGCAGGTATGTTTTGAATTTTGCAGCTCTTACTCCACCAACTTGGAAATGAGCTTCAGTCAATAGCTCTGAAAGACACGTGTTTCCCTTAAACACTTAGTTCGGGGGGAAAAGCACAGAAGTAAGGGTTCATTCATTCTTAAAAAGCACTTCGTTTTGGGGCGCCGGGGTGGCTCAGTTGGTTAAGCGTCTGCCTTCAGCTCAGGTCATTGATCCTGGGGTCCTGGGATCAAGCCCCGCATCGGGCTCCCTGCTCCATGGGGAGCCTGCTTCTCCCTCTCCCACTCCCCCTGCTTGTGTTCCCTCTCTCGCTGTGTCTCTCTCTGTCAAATAAATAAATAAAATCTTTAAAAAAAAAAAAAGGCTTTCATTTTCTCTTTTGCTCTCTTTTATCCTTAGCCCAAGTATTTATTGATACTTTAGTCTTTCTTATTGGTGAGGAGACTTCTCAGAATTTTTTTAGATGTATGAAAAATTAATTGGCCGAATTGAATATGGAGCCCTATAGGAGCAAAGGGCACAAAACAGCAGCCTGACCAACACACGCAGCAAAAACATGACTTTGGCCTTGTTTCCGTTCCAACAAGTCAGTAAACCCAGGACAGAACCACGCCGACGTGCTTCCATAGTGGCAGAGAATTCCTTTGCATTAGTGACCAGAATGTGGACTAATTTATTGGCCTTTTTATCTCCAAAATATATTTTTTTTCACATAAGTCTTAGAATCATGCAGTCATTTACTTATTTTTGTGTTGTCTTAAAAGGTGGTAGCTTTATTAAAGTAAAATAAATTACCAAGCCAAAGAAGATGAAATTTTTTTCCAAAAAAAAATATCCACCCAGACATTTAATCAGACTATAAATGTGTATATACTGTTTCTTCCAGACGCTAGCTAATAATTTATAAGATTTTTTTTGGACAGAAAATCTCTTTACAGATCAAATTCCAAGAAATTGTATCACTTTAAGGCTACCATAAGATGATTTCCTAAGGTAACTGTGGATTTATAATTAAAATTTTAAAGGGAAAATTTACTTTCTTACTTATTTTTTCTTCCTTGACTTCCAGGAATATATTAAAAAGAAACTCAGTTATTCTCTGGTTACTGTGGAAATTCTTAGAAATTATAAATGACATGTGTTTTAAATTGAATGTTTACTTTTAGTAATCTCATCAAAAATAACATAGCTAAGACCTATGAAGTGCTAGGGCAACATCCCATTTTATAAGTTCTTTACAGGGGTACCTGAGTAGCTCAGTCATTAAGCATCTGCCTTCAGCTCAGGTCATGATCCCAGGATCCTGGGATCAAGCCCCACATCGGACTCTCTGTTCAGTGGGGAGCCTGCTTCTCCCTCTTCCTCTGCCTACGGCTTCCCCTGCTTGTGCTCTCTCTCTCTCTCTCTCTCTCTGTCAAATAAATAAATAAAATCTTTTAAAATATATATATATATAAGTTTTTTATATATTATGAACTAGATTCTTACAAAAAGCCAAGTCATGAACTTCAGCCTTGAAAGCCTACCAAAAGCTGGTTCAACTGTACCAATAGAGCATTCCCTGGAAAATGGATGAAATGTAATTTTTAGAAAATTGAACTCTCAGATCTTTGATGGAGGCAGCCAGGAGTGCTAGAAGTTATAGCATGGCTCTTTTCCAGGGTCAGTCAGTGCTGAGATGACTTTCCATTTCTTCTTCAGAGCCAATTATGCAGCTTCTGTAATTGATGTTAAAAGAAGATTCCTTTGGTTCATCAGGAATTTAGGAGTACCTACTTTGCTGTGTACTTACCTAGTCAGTGGAGATAGTACAATGTGTAAGACTTGGTCTTCGAACTTGAGAATCCCTTTTGGTTAAAAACCGATTTAAAAAAAGAAACCAAACTTTACAAATACTAGCACACTATTCTTGTGCCTTGGCAAATAAGTATGCTAAAAATTACTTTCTCTCGTTGATGATTGAGCCTTGAGGATTGGGGGCTCTCGTGTGAAATGATGGCCTTTATTCTATAGTAGATGAGTATTATGTATGTAGATAACATTAGATTTGTTCAAACTCTAGAATTTACCGTAAAAATAATCTTTTTCTGGGGCGCCTGGGTGGCTCATTCGTTGAGCGTCTGCCCTCGGCTCAGGTCATGATCCCAGGGTTCTGGGATCAAGTCCCACATCGGGCTCCCTGCTCAGCAGGAAGCCTGCTTCTCCCTCTCCCCCTGCTTGTGTTCCCTCTCTCGCTGTCTCTCTCTCTGTCAAATAAATAAATAAAACCTTTTTAAAAAATGTATTTTTCTAACATCTATGAGATAAACTTATTGCCTGACTTTTCTTTGTTTTTAAATAAAAGAAGGCAATTCAGACTTCCCATTTATTTGCATCATTGCTGAGAGCTGTGCTTTTTATTAATTGGTTTTTTACTGTAATTGGCATGACACCCTTGACACTGGACACTCAAAGCCATTTGTTTTTATTCTATTAGTTTTTAGTTTTTCTTTATGTTAGGCAATCATATTCCTACAGAAAAAAAAAATGTAGAAAACTGGAGAGCTTTAACACAGAAATGAACCCAAACTATAAGCCAACGGGGTTTGTGTTTAATAGAGTGCATATATGCTTTTTTTGCGCATTTTTCAGAGAAGAACCTCTTCAACATTCCAACTGATGGGGAAGGTGTTGGAAAACCTGCATCTACATAATATGTATAGGTTAGTTCTATAAGAAGACAAACATGGATAGGCTTTTGTCTTTTTTACAGAAAGTGAAAGTCCAAATTGCATTTTGATCTTTCGTTTCTCCATCTTTCTTCTTCCTGATCCCTGTAACTCAGTTGAAGCTTCCTTGCTGGTGCACCAAATACAAGAAAGACTTCCCTAACTTGATCTAGAAGACTAATGGCTGGATTTGAGACAGCATATGTTGTTACATACTATTGGTTACTGAGTACACACAGAGGCTTGAGATGGCTGGCCATGGCCACACTTTTGGCTTGGAGTTGCGCCCTGAACTTCCACAGTTGAAATGAGTCCATGATTTTCTGGCTGCCTGATCCATTACACATGTGACAAGAGAGCCAAAGTGGTAAACCAGATTCACCAAGGCTCAGATGTACCCAAAATGTTTACCTTGTACATTGATCTGTAGACTCTTATTTGAAGGTGGTTGCTACTTTGTGAAAATGCTGTATTATCTCTTTTGAGATAGTACCCATTAACATCTGTTGTTTTTTGGAATTACATATATTCCAAAAAAAATACATTTTTGAATAAATTCCAAGGTAGGAGTACTTGATTACTTAGGAGAGTTAAATCATCATTTAGGGGTTTCCCAAAGGAATGCTGTTGCCAACATCTTGTCACATTCTTAGCTGAGTTCCTGATGTGCAAGTTCATGCCGGTTACTTCATACTAAAAGCTAAAGGTGAAGTAGAAAATTCTATGGTTCCATGTCTTTTGGGGTCACTGACAAGCACTTGAGGCCATAGGAAGATAGCATATGGCTCAGAATCAGGCTTAAATGAAGAGAAACTTGATTCCTAAATAGGCAACAACATACCAAAATCCATTTTTTATTTGTGTGCTTGTAAGCAGGTAGACAAAGCAGACACCACATAAAAATTATGAAAGGTGAGGATAAAAATTACAATTGTTTGAAAATCACGTCTTTTTTTTCATATTTGGAAGAAGTCTGACATCTCCAGCTTCGATTTAGAGATGGGATGTGTAGGGTGAGTCGTTTGAACTTTCTATTGTTTCTTTAAGAGGCGCCACTAAAAGGATGGGTTGGCCATCATAAAATACGAGCAAAGCAGCTGCTAAAATAAGATGCAGCCAATATTTATCTGGATGATAAATTCATGTCAGGAATTCCAATTTACTGTACATCTCTGGACTTATGATACCGACCATTAATCATACTTTTACTGAGAGTGCCCATTGTCATCTGTACGGAGCCACCAATGAAGCAGAAGCAAGGATAAAATAAAAAGAGGTTGCTAGGATGAAGTTTGCAGATTCTAAACAGAGATGAGTGACACATGTTGGGTAGGATAAATCTACAAATAGCCTGGGGCCAGACATCAGACATTATTTGAAATGACAAACTTCACATTAACTAAAAGAGAAAAAAAAAAGTTTATAGATGGAGACAGACGGTGGTGCTAAAAGTTATACAACTGCATGATTCATTTCCAGAAGAAATCAATGTTGAGGTGACTTTTTCCTCCTTCAGAACCAATAATGAGCCTCCTATAATTAGGTAAACTTTCTCTGTCCTATCAAAACAAACTGTTAAGCCACAGCAAGGCCACTGACACATCTACCCCTCAACCAAAGCTATAGTATTTTAATCTAAGTACAATGCAAAGATGCATGAGTCAATCTACCGTAAATTTTCAGCAAATAGTATGTGTCATTGGAAATAACTTCTGCTTTTCCGAAGACCGTAGATTTATTCTGTAGGAGTTTTAGAAACAAGCAACAATAATTTTAGCTAAAGCAATTCCCTGCATTCACTAAACCATAACTGTCTGAAACTAGTTATTTCTAGAATTACACAGAACCAAAATAGCAAACATGTAAACAGAGAGCTATGGGTTAGAATTCATCAAATGAGGGGAAGAAAAAGTTTTGAATTTTAAGGTATAAAATATCACATCTGTGAACTATTTATAGATGCCCAATTTTAATGCACAATTCGAGCACTAATTAAAAACATTCTCCATAAATAGAAAACCAATTTGCCATGTGTGCGCAGAGCGAATAATACAATCAACTTTCCCCAGCTATCAGTTTTCTCTTCATACAGTCGGTCAAAAAGTAATTGACCTTTGGACTTCTCATTAAAAACTCAGCAATTGAGGCTGGAAAAATGAAGCTGGGTCCATTCATGCCATCAAATAGGGTTATAGCATATCTAATCCTGTCGTTTCCAGCTTTCTCTATTGTCAACACAAGTTGCTGGGCCATGGTCTGAACCAAGTAGGGGAAAAAGCAGAGTTGAGCCAATTGGCCATGCCACATTTATCCATCCGCACCTACAGTCTTGGTTTGCCATGAAGTGAATAGAATAACAAGGTGAAACAAACAAGTAATATCTGAACCAGCCTGGCCACTGGGATGGAGACGTGGACTCTTATCATATCAACCTTATGTCTTTAGCTTGTGTTGATGCCTAAGCTAAATTCCAGAAGGAGAAATTCTCTCACCCTCTGAAAGTTCTAGGAAAAACTTGTATCATAGAGACCTTGGGGCAAATTGCTGGCGAGGGGAGAGGTGGGTAATACATTTTCCTGGAAAAGGATAAAACTATGGAAATTAATAAACAAGTCTAAGGGAGTCTAAAACTGGAGCTGGAAAGAACCAGAGAGAGTGTCATTAAATCCCTTTATTTTACAGATGATAGAAATGATAAGACCCAGAGATACAGAGCAACTAGCCTCAAGTTACACTTTGCTAAGACATGTATTGGGGTCTCAACTCCCAGCAGTGTTTGTGTTTTTTTTGTTTTTGTTTTTTTTTTTGTCACAGCATGGCTTTACTACTCTTTTATGTATTTTCATTTTGTTTGTTAAAGATAAACAGAAATGAAACAGAGAACCAAAATTCCCATTGAAGACATCTTGCATAGCCACACATACATGCTTGGGTCTTCCTGGCAAGGGTTAGCCCTGCTGTGGCCTTTATGCGTGATTGTGATCATTTTCAAGTACATAGTATCCCCTGCCCCCCTTTATAATCCCAAGCTCTTGTGTTGGTTTCTGTATATTTCTTTATGGAAAGCCAAGATTTAGAATGTATCTTCAGATTTTTTTGCAAGTAAAATGTGAATCTTACATTCAACATGAAACTTGTGTTTTAATTAAGGAGATCATATAAATTATCTTCCAAATCACATTTGTGGGACTGGTTGGAGTGCTATTCATTATTACAAAAAGACAAAGGTGCCAACTTGAACTATTCTTGGCAAACTAGGACATGTGATATCCCTAATGTTAGTGATTCAGTGGGGCATTGGTGGTTCAGTGGTAGAATTCTCGCCTGCCTAATGTTAGTGATTCCAACGTCCATAATAGTAAAAAGCTCCCTGTACATTCAGACATTTGTCTCTGTCTATTTTGTAGGAATCTGATGGTTTGCTTTGTTTTTTATTTTGAAAGGCGGAATTGCATTGTGGAAAGATCAAAAGAAATAGAAAACAGTCTGGTGATCCAAGCCTTACTTCTAACCGTGAAACTTTCAGCAAATCATTATTCTCTCTTGGATTCAGTATTTGCTCCAATTTTTAAAAGACAGGGATGGACGAAGTCATCATTAACTTTTCTTCCAGCCCTAAGGTCTAGGATTTATATGCCCTCCAAATTTCCATTTAACATGTATGCATTTTTATGTGTGTACATACACATACATGCATACATCTGCACATACCCATATGCATGTATAAAAAACAGAGGTCTATTATGAAAAGGATACAAAGTTTCAATAAATATTGAATAAGAAAATAACCAGGCTTTGAGTCTGGAGTACACTATTGGTAATGTTATCTTTGAAAAGAAAGCAAAATTGTTTATCTATATTGAAAGTCACACCTAGAGACATAATGTTATAGCAACTTGGTAGCTCAGTGACAGACAGGAAATGTTTTTTCATGTGTGTTTTTGGTAAGACTCTACAGCTTGGGATACTGGTGGTTTTTTTGTTATACAAAGTCTTTTATGTGGCCAAGTCACATTAGACGCTGTCTGGTTGCTCTTGGTTACGAAGGCTTTTCCTATTTGACTCACCTTCAATTTTTAGGCAAATTCTCTGGCTTCCTGCTATTGTTTCTGGGTGTCTGCAAGTTTTGGCTATCTTTTACGTGTCTACTGAAAGGAAAGACTGGGTAGGTGATAAAAGAGCTTTACATGGCCCATGAAACTTTAGAGGTGTGAATTATTAAAAACATAAAAGTGGTTGGATAAGAAACAGAAACAGAATTTATCATAAATTCTGGATCCTTATCTAGTTTAATAAATCCCCCCTTTTAAATTATAAGCGATAAGCCTTATCTGCTTTCTGCATATGTCACACACAGGCACAATCTAGGGCAGTGTTTTGTCTTTCCATATTGCTTGTCTGAACCCTAACATTTCAAAACTTCCTCAAGGAATCTTGCTGAGACAGGTAGAAAGTGCAAACATGGGTGGTTTCTCCCTTAAGCTATGACTTCTTTTTTTTTTTTTTTAAGATTTTATCCTTTTTTTTTTTTAAAGTAATCTCTACACCCAACATGGGGCTTGAACTTAAAACCCTGAGATCAAGAGTCTCACGCTCTACAGGCTGAGCCAGCCACGTGCCCCTGCCATGATTCTTCGTTGTAAATTTCACGCGCAAGATTGCTTCTTCATTCAATTACTGCAACCATTCCTACCCAACCTGCAGCACAAGGAATAGCTCTTTAAAAAAGAATTTATCAAGCTCTGAGCTTGACAATGTGCTAAGCATTTTATACAAGTGATCTCAACCAATCCTCAATACGATCCATTACACAGATGAAACAAATGAGGCTCAGAAAGGTCAATTACTGTGTTATCTGTGGGTATCCGTAGGGTAACAACTCTCTTCCTTACCTTTGAACAAAAGTCTTACATTTTAAAAACTCCTCCTGGCACATCCATTTAGCATATTTGATCCTCATGATGCTCTATGAGGGCAGCAAAAAAGGTGTGTGCTAGGTTCATTTCATAGATGAGGAAGCAGCGCCAGGAGAGGGTGATCCAGTGTCCCAAAGCTAGCAAACCCTAGTTCCAGTAAGACTCTACCTGTGTCTTTGGGCAGCTGCCCTGGTGCCCAAATCCCTAAAACCGGAATTATTTCCTCAAAAAACTCAAAAAAGGGTAAATAAAACCTTAAAGAAAGAAAAATTTGAAAGCATAAATAATCAATCTTAAATAAGGAACAATTGCCATACTAATCACAAATGCTGGAGGTATCCTTTATTTTTTAAATATTTTATTTATTTATTTGCCAGAGAGAGAGAGCACAAGCAGGGAAAATGGCAGAGGAAGAAGCAGGCTCCCCGCTGAGCAAGGAGCCCAATGTGGGACTCGATCCCAGGACCCTGGGATCATGACCTGAGCCAAAGGCAGACACTTAACTGACTGAGCCACACAGGCATCCCTGGAGGTAGCATTTAACAAATCCTTCTCTCCCCTCCTTGCCTAGTTCATATCCTAGCCAAAGGCAGGCCAGTCTGAATTTGTGACAACCCCAGTAAATGGTGATTAATATAACCCAAATCTCTAGGACTCCCTGTCTTATCATGTACCAGCTTACATTGACTAGTCTGGTTTTCCTATGAAATCCTAGTGTTAAGTAGAGAAACCATTTTTTATAGGTCTTTCCTTCGAGTGGGTGTTCACTAAAAGTTTGTTGACTACAAGCAGAAGTTATTTTTGCTAAGGCATGTAATAATAATAACATTTATTAAGTCCTTAATCGTTAATATATGCCAGGAGCTTTGTAAGTACTTTAAGTGTATTAAAATATTTAATCCTAACAGCTATCTTCTTTTACCCCAACCTCCCAGGTATGAAAAGTGAAGTACAAAGAATTCAAGCAGTTTGCCAGTAAGAGGCATAGTAAAGAGGCAAGGTGAGAATTTGAACCCAATTAGTGCAGCTCAGCAAAATTAAGATTTCTAACTCATCGGCACTTAGCAATTCTGTTAGGGAGTATTCTTTTAGTCTCTGATTCATTTCATAAAAATAGTGAAAATACATTCCAATAGTGTTTTGCTATGGAATTGCTATACGGATGAAAAACCATTACAAGAAAGAACTTCAGGTTTTTCTACCAGAATTAAATGGTACTCAATCATTTGGGGATCAGACCAGGAGAAAAAAAAAAAAAATGCTGCTTGAACAGATTCTCAGCTGAGTATCTGACAAGAGCCAGCATCAGGCAGTAGATAATAACACGGGCCTTGGAGCAAGTGAAGCTGGGATAGAGACGCAGCCCCATCCCTGTTTCTGGCCAAGTTTGCTACTAGCTGAACTTTAGACAAGAATCCGTGACGTGTGCCTCTTTGGCATCGTGCCGAACTAAATGTGAAGTATCGCTGCAGTTATGTCCAGGCACACAAACTATAATATCCGATGTTTGGGACTCATTCTAGGTTACTGATTCTTCATTTGCCTCTGTTCTTTTACCCTGGAAGACTGTACTTTATAGGTGATGTCACAGCCTCATTTGCCTTGTGGCTTCCAGGTTTGCATGTGTTCAATAGGGAAGTAGCCCTGGGTGGAGATCACAAGGTGGAAAGAGAGAGAAGTGAGGTCTCCCCTCCACTCTCTCCCTGTGGACCAGAGTCCCATGGTGGCCCTGTCCTCTATCAATGGCCACAGCTGCTGTTGAATGACCCTCTTGTGTATAGTGCAAACTCTCACTATTGTGGAACCCCAATAACCCAGTTCTCCTTGGATGACAGCAAGGGTATTTCATCACCATTTAGACTCCAACATCCATTGATTCAAATACATTCCTAAAAATGTTTAAATAATTACTTATATAGAAAAGGGGGGAGTGAATTTACATAAACTTTTTTTTATAGATTTTATTTATTTACTTGAGAGAGAGAGAGCACGAGCTGGGGAGAAGGGCAGAGGGAGAGGGAGAAGCAGACTCCCCGCTGAGCAGGGAGCCCAACATAGGGCTTGATCCCAGGACCCCAGGACCATGACCCAAGCCGAAGGCAGACACTTAATTGACTGAGCCACCCAGATGCCCCTGTATATAAGCTTCTGTGGTACTTTTTTTAGTGGTTTATTTAGATAAAATAATACTAACATTAATTTTCCCCAGCCTAAGGGATAAGTAAGTTTAAGAGAATGCTGATTCCCATTATGCCATGCCTTTTTCTAAAATTACAAATTCCTTAAATCCCCTATTTAAATCCGTTGCCCCATCCTTTGACTTTAACCAGAGCACAGCTTTTTATATCCTTAAGGGGAAGGTGATAGAGGAAGGGAAGCTAATATTTTATCATGTCAGTGAATTTACTATGTATGTAATCCTATTACATTCTCCCAGCAACCTCAGAGAAGTCAAATAATGCTCAAGGTTATCAAGCTAGAAATGGCAAAACTGTGACGTGAGCCCAGGTATATTTCATATCAAAGCCCAAGTTTATTCTATCATACCATGTTGATTTTCATGCTTTCTCTTCAGCAGCAGAAAAGAGTGAGAATCAATTTTCTTGGTGCATCTCTAAAGTCTAGGAATGTGTCAGGAGGAGCCTAGAAAAGAGAAGAAGAATGTTGTACTCTTGAATAAATGCCATTCTATTTGATGAGCCTCTATTATGTGTTGAGCTCTGTGTTTTGGATCCATCATGAAAAAAATGGAGTCCAATCCTTCAGGCAGCTAGACAACAAAATTTTATATTTAATACAGTCATTCAAGGAAGAAATATAATCCAATGTGATCAACACTTTTATGGAACGAGTATCAACCAAGTCCAGAAAAAGCTTCCAAGAATAATAATCTAGATTTATGTGAGCAAAAGAAGAAAAGTCTCCACCAAGGAAGTAGATACCATACATAGCGCTTGGAATGACTACTTTAGGGTTCAGGAAACTTTGGAGACTGAAGGATCCAATGTACAGCATGGACTCTACTAACTATGGGAGGTGATGGATATGTTAATTAACTTGATTGTAGTAAGCATATATCATCATCACACTATACACTTTAAATATACACAACTTTGTCAATTCTCAGTAAAGCTGGAGAAAAATAAAGCACTTTGGAGAGAGAAGGAGTGGAAACCTCCCATCACCTAGAGTGCCATTTATACATCTGTAATTATTCCCATCAGTTACGCTTTCTGTGTGGGTAAAATCCCATATACCTGGGACTCACCGTGTAGGTGAACACATTGGAGGAATAGCACTAAGTATGATTTCAGGTTTTAGAAGCCCAGCCATTCTCCACAAGGAGATTGTTCACCACCAACACTAAAAAATGCATTAACAATGAAGAAATGGGCATAAATAACAATATAAAATGTCAAGTTCAGATATAAGAAATATTTTTTTCTGGCATTTATTTATTCACACATTTATTCAACAACTAGTTATTAAGTGCTTCATCTGTGTCAGGCACTATTCTGGATTCTGCCAACAGTGTGATGAGTAAGTTAGACATGGTCCCTCCCCTCAGACATCTAACAAAGTAAGATAAGTAGATAATGGGCAGGATAATATATTACGAAAAAAAAATTACAGACTTTGCTCTGTAATGTTTATAAAAGTTGTATGGGTCCTTATCTGGTTTGGGATGTTTATTCTTAAAATCATTGTTAATAGGAATCACCTCTGTGTTAGGTGATTTGAATTTTCTGCCCCTTCAGATCTACTCTTCACCCTTGGCAACACTCCTCTTTGCCTCGTGAAATTGACCAGTATGGATCCCATTAAAGGGCATGATTTTTGGCTTCCTCTTGGCTAAGCCAATGGGCAGCCACAGCAGCATGGCAGGGAAAGGGACCCTCGTGATGCCTTGACCCTCAATGTAAAGCTGTTGCTCTTCTCAAGGGGAATGTATCTACATGATTCCTTTTAGGATCCAGTGTCAGCTTCCTTCTCTCTCTCCATGATGGCTTAGGGGTGTTAGCAACTCAGCCATTATTTACTAGCTCCGGGTTATTGCACATTTCCATGGGTTTCCCCTATATCCACCTTCATCTTCGTTAATAGTCCCTTTGTAAATGACTCACCCTTAAATTTTCCTATTTTGAGTGTGTCTTCTGTTCTTTGTTGGGACCCTAATTAAAATAATACCTTTGTTGTCTCTGAAGATTTTATCTTTCATTTACTTATTCTGCTAACATTGATTGACACCACACCCTCAGCCAGGTGTAGAGGAGGACACACAGAGACAAATAAGGCCTGCCTAAAGTAAGCACTCTCACATACTTTTAGTAGGAGCTTAATTAATATGTCTGTCAAAATTTAAAATGTATTTACCCATTGCCCCAGAAATACCATGCGAAAAATTTAACCTGTTCATTACAGCATTATTTGTAATAACAAGATACAGAAATCACTGGTTAGATATGTTATGGTACATCCAAACAATGGAATGATATGCATATGTTAAAAAGAATGTAATAGATCTCTATGTGTTAATATTGAAAAGTCTCCAAAATATATTAAGTGAGAAATTAAAGTACTTGACACTATGTTATATACTATTTGTGGAAAACAAACAAAATACATAGGAGTAGGTCTACATATAAAATTTGTTTTGGTTTTGGCTTTTGGGTTGGGTTTTAGGGTGGGGGATTTTTGGACATATAGAAACAGAAATTTTGAAAGGGATACTTTTGGGAAGCAATGTTAAAGAAGGGAAATTGCTACTTCACATTATTTTAACTTTTGGTATCTGTTTTATCTTTTCAAAACTGTGTGCTTGAATTAATTTTATTAAAAAACACAAAAATAGGAATAGAAATGAAATCTCAGCCCCCTATTGTGTTTAGCTTAATACAGTAGTTCTGACTTCCAAAATAGTAGTAATTCAGAGGAAATAAAGTAAGTCCCTAAAATAAATTTACAAGAAACAAAATCAGGACATTAAACAATATGACTTGTAAAACCTAAAATGGGAGCATATTACTCCACTTATTTCTCATGAAAACCTATTGAAACTGACTTCACAGGCTGAACCACACGTCTTTGACAGCCACGGGGGCCTGTTAACATAACCTCTGCTTATTTTCTCTCTTATTATTTTTGCAATACAATTATAACTGGAAGTCCCCAAACCTTGTAATTGTCAACTAACTTTTGGAAAATGCAAATGGTTGACCAAGAATTTAAAGGGAAGGCCCCTCCTACCTTCTCTGAACTTTGTGGTGGTCTTCGGGTGCAAAATGACCTACTCGAACAATCCTCAAAGATGAGCCAAAGAAGAAAATAATTGTCTTTTCAGGAAAGGTTTCTTTGTGGACAGCAAAGTTCTCTGAGAAGGAATCTGTATAATATGACCTCCTTTTCCCAGAATGTATTGGTATTCATCCAAGATTTTTCACTGAAAATTAACATCCTTGTATACACAGATAGGTTTGTTATCCGAGCTCAGCTGGCTCAACCCATTTTTGCACAAAATATATTAATATTCTTTCTATGCCTCAGACACTTTTAGTAATCCAGCACAATTTCTCTTCTTCCTGTGTCTGCTCTTCACAAATAATCACAACCAACCATAGATAGCAGATATTCCTGAAAGTACACAAAAATAATAGCTAATGCACCTACAAAACTATTTTGAGCTCAAATTGCCATCAAGAAGAATTCAAATCCTAAGCATTGTAATTTCTGGTAGAAACTTCCATGCATGCAAGCATCCTGTGTTAATTATTTTCTATTCTGTTTGTTTATTGATGCAGCATCTGTTGGCTATTGTTACTCAGGTGTGCTATAAAGAGGCTCAATATGCAAGGTGGAAGAGGGTCTTGTGGATTGTCACGCCCAATGGTTAGGGCATACTATGCTATTAGTATTACTTCTATTAACTCAGAATACTACTCTGCTCTTTTTGAACAATGTGATTAGTTCTTATCTATTGAACTTCAGCCAGGCACTGGCCTTAGTACTTTACATATATTAATTCATTTAAACTTCATGACCACCTTTGAAATAAGGATGTTGATTCAGTTTTACAGATAAGAAATGGTAGTTCAAGAATACTATCTGGAATCACACAGCTAATAAGTATTGTGACTTGAGTGTTTATGTATTTTCTTCTCAACCCCAATAGTAGGGCTAACATCACAGAGGTTTAAATGTCCAAGGTGACCATTTTGTTTTATCTCCTAAGAAAAGGAATTACCAAAAACCGCAATAACTTCCCTATAGCCAAAATAAAACAGCAGTTCAAAGCCCAGTGTAAAAGACCAAAGTTAGAAACAGCTAATATTTTCACCTCTCACTTTGCTGCCCCCATCTACAGCTTGAAAAGACCCTTTCTGTGGATTTTCCTGGAAATATTTATACTCCCCAAATCTCTACTTAGAAGGGCTTTTATTCTACCATATTTGGGTAGTATAACTACAAGGTAAAAGATGACAAAATTCAAGAGAACTGACCTTCACAAAAAGTCCCTTTCTGAATTGTTTTAAAACACAGACAATGACCAAGATCTTTGTTTGTGGGAGAACAAGATTTTTCTCCTCTGGCGAAATTGTTTTCACTCCTTTTCCTATAAAGGAAAGGGCCACAGTCCAAATAATTCCTTAGGCTGAGTACAGAACCATAGCCAGGAGAAACCCAGAGGGGCTTGCAGAAATGTCTGATTTAAGCCAGTGATCACATTTATTGGACAGTGTTCTGCCTTCCTTTCAGTAACATGCCCATCCCCTCTGTATATGGTATGGACCAGTCACTCTATCCCTTGGAGCTCAGAGTCACTATCAGAGTGAACACTCGATCGTGCACATCAAACTCATAGAATGCCAACTCTTGAAGAGGCTACAGAAGTCTTAATTTCAACATTTTCAAGTCTCCCTGTCCTAGCAACTCATCCTTCAACTTATATTTTACAGATGAAGAAGGGCAATGTGACTGTTGTCTTGCCAATAAATGGTGATATTAGAACTCTAAACCAGGTTTCTGAATCCCCACTCCTTTGCTCATACCACAGCATCAGAGGGCTTCATTCTTCATTTTGAATCCTGGCTAACTTTTTAAAGGTAGGTGATCAAACTCTCTAAGCCTCAAATTCCCCCATCTGTAAAATGGGAAGAATACTGGGTACTTGCCTCATAGGTTTATTGTGAGGCTTAAATTAGATGATGCCTGTGAAAAGCTTAACACAATGCTTGATACACAGTAAGTGCCAATTTGACATCAGTTATTATTATCATTATTAATGCAATGCTTTTCTAAATCAAGGTCTTATCCTCCAAGATGTGACATAGATGGGCTTTAAAAATTGCATTTACTCTCAATACATGCTCAATTTTCATTGCAAGTGAATTCAGGTCAAGTATAACATAATAGAAATCTATATATAATTCTTCCTCTTACTTGCCCTTATGAATTAATCTGTAATGTGATCAAGAGAAAGAATTCTGGATAACCAGAGGAAGTATTTAAAGTAGGTCATAGGGGAGTGGGAAGGCACTCTGGAAATGGTCTAGCCCATCCCCCTAATTACCATCTGTTTCAATTGCATGCCCCATGTCAATCCTCAGCATCTCTATTTGCTAATTTATTTACTTACATCAGAAATATGGCGACCTTCTTTGACTCCTACTACTTTCTTTTTTCCCAACACTTCCAGCTAATCAGTGACTTCGTCCTATAAGTTTTATCACTGTGTCTGATCTATCCTTTATCTTCATTCCCACCATTACAAATGCTAACCCTCATCACCTGTCATTTTAATTATACAAGAATCTCTGTAGCTCTTCCCTACCCTGACCCCATTTTCCACACTGCAACTGGAGGAATCTTACTAAAACAAAGAATAAGATTGTGTTACTGTCTTGTCAAAAATCACTCAGGGGCCCCAACTATCCACAGAATAAAGTCTGAACTGCTCGGCAAGATATTGAAGACAAAAGCCTTCTCCAACCTCAACTCCCACCAACAATTACCCAGATTGTATGTCCCGGACATACTGAGATACTTGCAGTTTCCCAAACATGCCAAATTTCTGGGCTTTATTCTTTCTAACTACAATGCTCTTCTCATGATAATATCTTATTTAATGATTGACTTCTATTTGTCCTTCACAATTCAGCTCAGGTTCTGCCTCTTGAGGACAGCCTCTTCTAACAGCACCCTGTCCTCACTCCCCTTGCCTCCTTGTCTTGAATTTTACATACCTCTATTATCACACTGTATGAGAAATTTTTACCTTTCTCTTTCCTCCTTTAATTGGAACTTTCTTGGCTAGGGGGTTGAAGTTTTCTCCTTATTGGAAGCCTCACGTCTATCCAGATGCCTGGCAAAGAGTAGGTACTCAAAAGATTTATATTAATGAATAAGAACCTTCCACACTCTTGTGACTGATAATCATTTGTTGCCACATGATATTTCATTTGGTCTACAATTTTCAGAGATGGAACTTTGAAGGAAGTTCCATGTGTCCTTGGTTGTGAAGTGGGTTCTCACAAAACAGGGTGTGCACAACCACAACTCCAGAGACCTTTAATCTGGCCTTGGCACCATCCTACGTCTTTCTTTTCAAAGAATATGTTGGACCTTTAGATATGGTTTCTATGTGAGATGATTAGAGCCCGACATGATGTGATGTTCTCTCAACTTCCATTTCTCCATCCCAGAGTCATCAGTGGAATTTTGAAATCTTCATGTAAAATACAGGAGGAATAATTATAAATACTTTTCCACATAACTCAGAATTGTAGTGAGGGGTAGGGTAGTAGTTGTCTTTAATAAGAAATATGGTTAGTTCCACAGGTAAACATTCACATGTTCATAGCTTTATGGAAATTTATTGGTGTAAAGTCCTGACACACTTTTATATTTTAAACTGTATTTTCTTTTTTAGAAACATTTAAGTTGCCTTATAAATATTAAATTATTAGTGATATGCTAAAAATTAGAAACTGCCTATGCTTTACAAATATTGCAGTAAAAACACATGATGTCTAATAACTACATGTCTGATATTCTTCAAAGTCTTGTTCTACAATTACAATATTTCCATAGTATCCAACTACGTGTCTTCAAGCCCTATTGCATGGTCATATTCATCATCGGCTCTGGGGACAAGGAGGTAAATATGTGGTTCCAAGCCACCAATCACATGAACTGGGTCTGAGACCCACAGAGGGAGAGGCTAACGGAGGATGAATGGGGATATATTCCTACTCTATTCTTATTTCTGCAAACTACTCCTACAGAGAAGAGGAAAATTTAGAGTTCCTTCAGACAAAGTAATGGTAGGCCTCCTGGAGAAATTCTGTTGCTGTCTATGAACTTATGTAGGTTTGTATAGAGCTGAAGGGCCCGTAAAGATTTCCCATTCATCATGGAGGATGTGGAAAATGCTTAGCTAGAAGAGTGGGAGCAAAATTAGCCTCAAATTCATTCATTATCTTTGGCTGCAATTCACTGAAGTAGAACTATTTGTTTTCTTCAACCAGATTAAAAGTTCCTTGGAATTAGGGAACTTGGCTTCTATTTCTTTTCTCTTGCCTCCAGGACATGTACAATGTGAAGCACATGGAATGTACTTAGTGAGTGGGACTTGGGTGAGATACTTCCCTTTGTGAGCCCAAATTTCTCCATCTGGAAGAGAGAGTCATAAAGAAGATGGTTTCTAAATGCTCCTTTATAAGTGAGTCTTATTTTTTCTTGTGTAATCACAGAGTCCTTATTGTCCTTACACTTATGGTACCTAGTCTTTATTATCCTAATACCATAATACTCACTCCTTGAAAGACAAAGAAATAGAGAATGGTGATCAGATTCTGAGGCTGAAGACTTGACTGTCCAGATTGCTGGTGGCCTCCCAGATGATCTTTCTGGCTTCAGTTTTGGCCTTTTTAATCCAATCTCCATATGGAAGTCAGGGTGGTCTTCATAAAACAGAAATATGATTATTTTGTGCCCTTCTTTCATCCCACAGAGTACCCTTGCATAACGTCTAAAGGCTTAAGAAGGACTACAAAGCCTCTTAGGAACTCTGTGCTCTGCACTGCGGTACTGTACTGTTCCCTCCCTTGGTTACCTCCAGACGAGTTAGGGGGTCTGTTACATGGTACTGTGGCATCCCGCACATCTGCTGTCAGAGGTCTGACATGTTGACTACTGCTTGCTGCTCTAACAGCCATCCCCCCAGCTAGACTGCAAGCTTTCATGAGGGCAGGAAACATATTGGCCTTTGTTCATCTTCTAATGACTTGCACCTAGTAATGGTTCACATTTAGTAGATGCTCAACAAATAGTTGCTGAATGAATGAATGAACAAATACCATACTACCATTAACTAGCCAGTATGATTTTTATTCCCATCAGCAGGGGAAAATAATGTTTATCTACCTGAGATGACACAACCACATATAAGTTAACCTTTGAAAGAGCTTTCTCTTTTTCAAAAGGGAGATTAGGAAGCATTCTCATTTTAAAATAGAGATAATAACTCCTTAAGTTTCTGTGTCATACACTTGACATTTTACTTTTTTTCCCCAAAAGTCTGTCCTTTACACTACTGTACAATTTAAATATGATATATGATACATATCAAACCTTTCCTTAGCCATGTATCCAGCAATTATTCATTGAATATGCCAAACATTCTCCTAGATGTCAAAGAAACCAAGATGTAGAAGATAAGACTTCTTCTCTCGAGGAGCTTGTACTAAATGAAAGAGACAGTCAGATAAACACAATAATATTCATATCTACTAAGTATTGAGTACACACATGGACCTTCCATGGTAAATTGAGAAAATCAAGGGTGCAATTGGTCAAAGGCCACTCCACTAAAAGCTGAGTTAGGATTTAAATATAGGACTGTCCAATTCCAGAGCTCACCATATCACATTATGATACAGTATGCTAAGTGCTCTAAATCCAGACCTGAACAGAGGAGACAGGGTTACAGAGAGGAAATAGGAACTTTCCCACAGGCAGAGAAAGGAAGGTCTGTGTGCATTTGTGCACTCATATATACGAGTTGGAGAAAGCTTCATAGAAGAAAAGATATTTTAGCTATGGAGTGAAGTTAAACCTCCCCCCCACACACACACACAACAAAACCAACAAAAATTGGTTAAGGTCCCAGAGTCTCGTAAGGTAAGTTAAAAGTAATTAGCTGTTGCTAGAGAATTCGCTATATACAAGGGAGTGGCAAGAAATGGAACGATTGTCTCTCTTCAGAGAAACTTGTACTTTGTCTTACTGGTAATGGTATTGTAAGTAGGAAGAGGATGGTTGGATTTGAATTTGTATACAAGATCATTAGATATTTACAAAGGATTACTTGGAAGAGAGAAAGACTAGAGGCAAAGACATGGTCCAGACAACAGCAAATAAGGATTTGAACTAGGGAAGTATAGTTGGAGCTGGAGAAAAGGCTGTGGAAGTGAGGCACAGAAAGATGACTTCGAAGGATATAGAGCAATGGTAATGGGGACTGTGAGGTTCTGCCCAGGTTCCCTTTAGGACCAGGGTATATTCCCCTAATGGCAGGCAGAGCTGCTGCCTGACAGCCCTCAGCTCTCGGCCCCATTAGGAGAGCCACATTGCCCAAAGTCATAAAGCCCCTTCCAGGGGGCAGCCTCCAACCAATGATTGGCAAATAGGGTTACAAAGGCAAAGCCTCTTCTCCCCAGCTTCAGATAACTCTGAAAGCTTATTCCAGCTTTAGATCCCCATGAGATTACTTTGATGAGAGAGTGCACACAGCTCGACTTCTCTTTTTGCCCAATCTTGCTTCCTGCCCATGGTGTTGGTCTCAAGAGCATTTGAACTCCAATATATTGCTTGCAAGAGCCATGGTTTTAAACGTGTTTCTATACAGCTTCACAAAAATCCAAGACCCTAGGGGCAATGCCCAGTACTGCAAAAATGATTCATAAATGGACAAATGATGACTTCTTTTTGTATTAGTTCATGATGCACACCGGTCATTCAATAAAAATTTACTTGAAATGGAAAGGAGAGAATTGAGAAGATATTGAACCAGACACTGTCAAAATCAAATAAGGAGAAAATTTAAAGAAGGAACTAGTCAAACATGTCATATACTGAGGGAAGATTAAATGGGATAAGGGCGAAAAAATTGTCCAATGGCTTTGATGCTGGAAGTTTGAGCAATCTGACTTTTGTTGGTGTAACAATGCAGGCACTCCCATATTGCTAGATTCCAGAGTGAACAGAGGGGAAATGTAAAGATGATTGATTGTAAACTATGCTATCAAGGAGCCCAGATTTCAAAGGAGCCAGAATAGAGTCTTGATTTTTTCCTAACATTGCCCACTATCAAGGGTGAGTGGGGTCCATGTCTGCTGCACCCGCACAGGGAATCCAGAGTAATAAGGTTTGCAATAAATCTTGAGCAAACATCCAGGACTCTGGGAACACCCATTCACATCACATCTTTTCCTTTCTGAAGAACTGGAGGTTCCTAAAAGTGAATTCTCAAATCCCACACTGTGATGTGGTCAAGCCGCGTGCTTAGTCACTTCATGCCCACTGTCAACACTGTCGATTTTTTGGAAGCCAGAGTTTTCTTTAAGGTCTTGCCCTGCCATTACATGATGAAGAACGCCAGGCGCTGTTTCAGGTAAGAAGTTCCCGACCTAAGGCCACAGGGGTGGGTGGCCCGGGGGAATTAACCACAGAAAGTGTTTCCCACGAACCCACAGAGCACAGAATCCATGTCTGAAATGTCTGTGTTTCTCTGCTTGTTTCTTCTCAGTAGGGTGCATTACCAAGCATTATGTAATAGAGGCAATAGCAGCTAAAACTTTAAAAAATAATCTCTGTGGTAAATTTGAAAGTGAATGTTGAAAACTGGAACATTTCAGATTTTCCACTCAGTGGATTGAATTGCCAGATACTTCAGTATCACTTTCTCTCCGTTTAGCTTTGGAAAGCAGAGATCAAATGCATGACCCTGCAGTCAATTTCCACATTCTGGAAGGAATAGACTCTGTAGATTTGAGCTGGCAACCACGCTCTGAAAAATGGCATGATGCAGGTGCAATAATGTGTTATTGAAATGTATAAATATCTTACAGAAAATGGGATCTTTTTGTTAGTTATGATAATCTGTGTAAATTCCCAGTTCACAGTAACCGGATTGAGACATTACATGTCAATGGTCTTGCCCAAACCTCTTGTGATTTAAAAAAAAAGAGTAGCGTGAGAACTCTTAATTCATAAATTATAAATCCTCCTTCGGTTTCCTTTTTGAACTATTGTAGCAGGTATAACTTTTATTCCACAAAACTTGGAAGCAAGGAACTTCATATTACTTTATTTCAGGAAATTGGATAGTCTGTTCTGTGCCTCCATGTTTCTGACAAAGTGAACAAATGTATCCAGGCTTCCATATGACACCTTCTCCTCAGTGTCATATAAGAAGAGTTGAGGCCTTATGCCATCTAGAACATTCAGTGAAGGACCCTTTGCCCACCATTCCTAAGGTAGGTGGCCACACATCATCACAGACATGTGTGCATTCAGTGTGTGTGCACATGTGTATGTTTGTCTGTCTGTATGTGCATGGGGGTAGGGGACGGGGTTCTACCTTGAGGACTGGGCCTTGGCCATCAGTGTCCAGTATCCCAAGATGCTCCTTGCAGCCATTCCCATTTGAGGTCACACACATAATCTAGGCCCTACAAGGGGTCCTACTATGAGAAAACTAGTAAAATACATCTGGCTCCATCTCTGGGGAAGCTTGAAAAATATTTTTCCTAGTTCATTTTACTTCCAACTTTCCCAATCCTTGAGGCTTTTCTTTATAAAAGATGAGACCAAACAGTCCCAAGGAATAACCTAGGAATGGGTGAGAGAGAACTTCTGGGTACCCATCAACTTTGTCTTTGGTCAACAGCTAATATGGCCACTCCCATTCCCAAGCAGAGGCATGGAAACAAAGTTGAAAACACTTTCTTGGAATGAAGTGCTGAAAAATGGTGAGTATGAAGCAAATTGAATATCTAAACTGTTCTGTATCCTCCCCACCTTCCAGCCCTTATCATATTGGTGTGTGAACATGTTTCTGACAAATGAGACTGTCCAGAAGGCAGAGGCAGCCATGTGAGGGTTTGACCTGCAGTGCCTCACTCTGGACAAAAGCAGCCGGCTGGAATGCAGGACTGTCACGCAGTCTTCTAAAACAAAAACAGTGACAAAACCCTACTTCTGCCTATTCAAAAGCTATTCTGATTTCAAATGATGGTACATAATTACAGCTTTCCTCAAATGTATTAACATCAAACACATTGACTGAAAGATGAATATGGGATGGGCTATGGCTTTTGCTGTAAGATATAAGAACTGAGGTATAAATTCTAGCAGGAACATCATTGTTCTATTTCACTAAATGTTACCCACTCTTTCAACATAACAAAAATTTAAAACCAGAATGTTCCCCAATTTTCATAGAAAGCACAAAGAGAGAACTAAGCTGAATAATTAATATGTTTAGAAACTAGAGGTTTAATGGGGTGCTGATGGCTCAGTCAGTTGAGCTTCGGACTCTTTATTTCAGCTCGGGTCATGATCTCAGGGTCATGAGACTGAGCCCCGCGATGGGCTCGTGCTCAGCCAGCACAAAGTCTTCTTGTTCCTCTCATGCCCCCTCTCCCCTTTTCCCTCCTTGCTTGGCGTGCTGACTCCTGAGTTTTCTCTCTCTTTCTAAAATAAATGAATAAATAAAATATTAAAAAAAACCCTGGAGGCTTAAAATGAGTCTTTGGAACTTTTATAATCTCAGTTTTAGTTCTGCTCATTAAATTCAGTTGCACCATTTGTCTTTCTAGAACTTGCCCTCTGCTTTTGTTGGGTTTTCCCCCTATTGACAAAGTACTCTCCTCCAGGCTCTGTGCTTCTCTCTAAAGTTGCCCTTGAAAAATACCTTCTTCAAAATATATGGTCAGGAATATCATCCATGTATTCATTCTACAAATTAGATACACACATGAACCACATAGACATATATCCTTGCACTGTTGGCATTTGTATTAGGGGAAAAGGATGGAAGATAGGCAATCAATAATAAGCATAATAAATAAATAATTTATATGGTATATCACATGGTGACAAGTGCTACAGAAAAAATACAGCAGGGTCAGCAATATTGGGGAACTGGGGGTGGGTGGGCAAATTGTAGTTCAGGGTGGACTTTGTGAGATGGTGCTATTTAGGCAAAGAATTGAAGCCGGTGCAAGTCCAACCAGGTGGGTGTTTGGAAAAGAGCATGAGTTAACTGCAGCTTCCTCCGGCAGAGCAAGTGGCCAGTGCAAAGGCCCTCAGGCAGGAGATGCCCGTTGACAAGGAGGAAGATGTAGGCATTGAGAGTGGGCAAGAGAAGACTAATACGGGCCGATGTCAGAGAGACAGAGTGGGGTAAGGAGGGCCTTCTGGGCATTTTCAGGATTTGGGCATTCACTCTGAGTGAGATGAAAGCCCCTGAAGGGTTTTTAACAGAAGAGCAACAAGGCCTTTTTTCATTTTAAAAGGATTACTCTGCTGCTGAATTGAGAGGAGAATGGGGAGACAGACACAGTTGGGGGGACTAGTCGGAAGGCTACTGCACCAATCCAGGCAAAGCACTTTCTAGATCTATTTTGAAGGAAGAGCCAACAGGATTTCCTGAGAGGTTGGATGTGGGTGTGAGGACCTGGCTGGCTTTCCGCAGTGTTCTTATGCTGCACGAATGACGAACACTTCTTTTCTATCTTTCCCACTTTGAGCAGTTTCTTCTGCTTAATATTGCAATCCTTTTTATGTAATGCTAACATTCCACCAATATTTTTGTATCTTTGCTGTTTCATCCGTCACAGACTTAGCAGGAAAAAAAAAAAAAGGTTTAAGGAACACGACTGCTTGACAATGGGAGCAGCCTGCCTCTCTAAACGGGGGTGTCCATAGTCTTTTTCTCATTTACTCCCCTTAAAAAAAAAAAATACAACTGGCACTGTTTAAACTGTCACAGAACAAATAAAACCCATACGTGTTTCACAATTTATGTAACTGATTTAATTTGCTTTCCCAAGTCCATCAGAGGGGTCCCTGGGGGGCTCAGTCGGTTAAGCGTCCAACTCTTGATTTCGGCTCAGGTCATGATCTCAGGATCCTGGGATCGAGCCCCGCATTGGGATCCCGCTCCACAGGGAGTCTGCTTGTCTCCCTCTCCCCCTTTCCCTCCCCCTGCTGGTGCACTCTCTCTCTAAAATAAATAAATCTTAAAGAAAAATTCCATCAGAGTTCAGACAGTTACAGCTTTTATTTTTCCTCCAGACCTTAAATTGCAGAGAAGTTTGAGGAATCTTGGCATCTGAACAAGATGACTGACTGCCAGGGGGAGGAACACCAACCATGAAATGGTCTTGCCAATTTCTCTGCCAGAGCCAGCTTTATGGATAATGATGATATTACCGACCACGTGTGTCAATTGCTTCTCAGTTGACTGAGCTGTTTTACACACATTAACCTTTGTAATCCTCAAAACAAACCTGGGAGTTATGTGTCATCGGCTGCATCATACAGAGGAGCGGATTGTCTCAAGGAGGTGAATTGATTTCCCCAGGCCATATCACTGGGAAATGACTGAGCCAGGTTCCACACTGGGTTCAGAATTTAATTCTAGTCATATTTCTACTCTGGGTCTGAGGCATTTTCCTCCTTGCTGCAGTTGATGGCTCTGTGAGGACCATAAGTGAACTTTGTTCTATTTCCCAGTCTTGCTGAGGATGGGTCTTTCCAGGAACAAAAGGGGACGGTGTTCAATAAGTTTCTAGGGTCCCTAAGGCCTTGACCTGAGATGCAGACTCAGTCAGCCTCTACCAGCTCCAGCGGGAATAATTCTTGCCAGCCCCTATGCTTCGATGGCAGAAGACATTCATTACCGGCCCCTACACTGTGTGCAAGAGTCCCTGTCTCGGATATAATTGCTGCTATAGTTCTTCCGCGGGGAGTAAAGATCTATGATGAATGAGTGGCCCTGTTTATGAAGTCTGCAGTGCCACAAAGCTCTTTAAGAAATGTTAAATCCTGTTAGTATAAATCTAGAAATAATTTGATACATGTCTCCATTAAGGGCTAGAAGAATAAAAAGTCACCATCTGCCTTTCTACAAAATAATATTAATGGGGCTAACACCACGGCTTTAAATTGAGGCGGCTTCTAAAATTAGGGAAATAGAAGACATGAAACTCACTCCATCAGAAGTTTACTGATTTTTCAATTAACATTGAAGGTTTGCTCCCAAAAATTTTGCTTACTGGCTCAGAAATGAAGTGTGCCAGTGGATAATAATTGACATGAATTGCTATGTTCCATACATCATCCTCAATGTCAAAATGACTGATAATGAGCAAGTCCTAGTTGTTTAAACACTCTTCAACTAAAGTGGCATCATTAGAAAAGATAAAGATTGCACAGCATGAAATTCTTGTGCATTTTTAATGATGCTAGCTTAAAACAAACTACGAAAAATCTATTTCTAGGTGAATTTAATTTAAACATAATAAAGAGGATTATTTACTGAAGAAGGACTAGGCACTTTTTAAAAACTGAAATTTAATTGAGTACAATTTTAGAAACTGGTTCAAGATTGCCAAGCTCTTAGCCTTTTGACATTTTAGGGTGCTTATAATGAAAAAAGTGAGAAGAACACTCACCATTACACATATTTGTACCTATGGTAACACTGGTAAACATAGAAATTATTTGCTAACTTAGCTCCTTCTTATATTTCTGTTACTGAATCACGTCTTCAGTGTACTAAGTTCATCCATTAAGAATACTATTAAGAAGAAATACCATGGGCGCCTGGGTGGCTCAGTCTATTAAGCAGCTGCCTTCAGCCCAGGTCACATTCCCAGGGTCCTGGGATCTAGTCCCACTTCAGGCTCCCTGCTTCTCTGCCCCTCCCTTGGTTCGTGTGCATTCTCTCTCTCACTCACTCTCTCTCTCAAATAATTAAATAAAATCTTAAAAAAAAAGAAAAAGAAATACTACTAAGCTTGACTCTCAATCACAGCCTTAGGATTCAACACCTAGTATTTAGCAACTTGTACTAGCTGTGTGCATCTCTTAGGTAAACAGAGTTACAGAACAAACCTGGAAACCCTTTCTCTAGTTTATGGAAAATTTGAACACTTCTAAAATGCTTATTTGAATAGGGAATATTTTACTGATACATTCCAAGCACCTGAAACCATGACCTGGTAAACCGTGGAGCTCTCAATAAATATTTATTGAATGTTGGTTAAATGAGTAGATGTTCTAGTGTTCTTACCAACATCTCAATCATTTCAGCAAATGTGAGTGCTTATCCAATGCTCAGCAATGTGCTTGGTTCCTAGGAAAAGTCGACTGAGGCGGAAGAACCAGAGACCCAGTTCACTGCCCTAAATAGCTGGTGACCTGGTAGGGGAAGATGTAAAGAGATGAAAAGAAACTCAGGCTATGAGTAAGCGCTGTGTGGTCACAGAAGAGAAAGCTACCCCCTGCCTGGGGAACCCAGACAGGATCTCCTAGAGGATAGGAAGCTTGATCTGGGTCTCCTGGGGGACACATCCTGAAGAACGAATGAAACCCCAAGGATCAATGATGACTCTGTTTACCTTTTTCTTCAAAAGTCAATCCTCATCATTCTTTAAGAAGCCAGATCACCTCATCCTGAAATTTCAACTGGGCTGTTTCACTTGATTCAGTGTATACTGGGATAGGCCTTCAAATGAACAAGGTGTATTAATTGCCCAGCATGGTCTGTGCGTGACGCTGGGCCTCTGTCCATATAGGAGATGGCACAACCCCTGCCCTAGAGGATTTCCGCTCTGGTGTGTCAGGAACACGGAGCGCAGGCCCCTTCCCCTGGTCTGGGGGCTGGGAAGGCCTCCGCTCCCTCAGGAAAGCACATGGAAGCTGGGATCTGATAAACAGAGCAGAGACAAACGGAAAATGGGAGGGGTCCTCAGGAGGGAAGGACATTCTAGGAAGAAGGAAGGCCGTGTGTGAAACCACCCACTCCCATAGGATCCAAAGACCAATTTCTTGGGAGCCTTGAAAATGAATGGCTTCAAGAGCCAGTGGAAAACAGGTTTTCCTGTCACTCTTCCTCCACTCCACCTTCTCCCCAGCCCCTGCCCTGGAGCCTGCATTGACAGGCAGCAAGAGACACGGGCTTCGGTTTTCCGGCATTCTCCTCCCACTGACCCTGAAGCTGCTAGCCACAGGTTTCTTGGAACTGCAAATATTGTTTGAACTCCAGCTAAAACTGGAGATGTGTTTTGAGTCACATTATGCAAGCATATTTATACCATCTGTTTATGACACTTACAGGTGGACACTATGATTCATTACACATACTGCTCACTAAAGATAGAAGCTTGGAAAATCCTGGGCTCTGGGGAGTCGCTGGGTATGGGCCAGTGTGCAGAAGGAGAAGGCAAGTAAGAAATCCTTTCTTAGAGTTTTAGGGCTTTTCACATAAAATCCTGACCGTGGTGAAAACGGTTTTGAGAGCATTTCATAACATGGATTTGGTAGAGAAGGATGGAGAAAGGAAGTGACGAGATGCATATTGCCGTGACCGGTTGTGGAAGATTTCCCTTTTCTGTGGGGTGTGTGTGCCTGTGTGTACACGTGTGCACTTGTGTTAGGGAATCAGAAAATATTTGCTGACTATGGAGTCAGAAGTCATCTCCGTGTCAGAAGGAAGGATCCAATTCTAAGACAATTCCTTCTTTCTCCTAAGTAATGTTTCTATATGATTGGACTTCACAGTTTGTGTTCCTTATCTTCATATAAGATAATTCCTTAGTTGTTTTTTTTTTTAATCTTTTAGGACCCTTTGATGACAATATACACGGACCTAAGATCAAGCTACAAGATTTATCCATCCTTTTGTTTTCAGAAGCCGTTCCCCTCTCCATTAATCAGGAACGTTGCCACCACCCGCTAAGGCTGGTATCACTGCAGTCTCTATGTTTTAGTCAAATGTGCAAACTTCTAACAGCATCAGAAATAACGATAGCTTTTAAAATGATTTCAATAAGCAAGCATCTCAAAGTCAAACTGTCTGATAGGGACCCTTCCCCCTGGGGTAGTAGAAACATTCAAAAGAGTCAAGGAAGAACGAACTCACTGCTGTATTCAATAAGTTGAGAAACCATCAAAGTAAATAAGGCAATACCTTTAAGAACATACAAAAAGGGAGGCAGTGAAGTAGAACAGATTAAAAGAAAAAGGAGAAGTCTGTTTTAGCAGCAAGTGACCCCAGGGGTGAAGAATAATTTCTTCTTCAGGACAATTTTAGTAAAGGTCTCCTAGCAAGATGGCTCAGTGGAAATGATTCTCTTTCATGTCTGTAGGAAACCAATGAAGTTTGCAGGGAACACAGGCAGTGTAATTTCAAACAAAGTGCAGTAGGTCAGCTGGAGAGAGCAACTTTAGAAATCTTTTGCCCCCTCCTAGAATACTAATGGCTTTGAAAAGTCCCAATGGTCATGAGAAAAGCCATTTGCATCTTAGGAATAAGACACAGTGCGGAGAAAAAGCTCATTAGCTCTGTGTCAACTCAAGAGGGCTTTCACAGAATTCTCAGCCTTCTTAAACTGACAGCTGATAATGCTCGTCTCACAAAATTACTTTTAGCTGTAAAATGTTCAGTGACAATTTATGGAGTCCTGCTATGTGCCAGGATTCGTGTCAGGCTGAAGAAATACCAAGATACAGGAGGTTTCTGACTTTAAGAGTGAGAGTGAGAAAAATGTCATTAAATATTTATGTAGTTATTAATATAAAACCATAGAAGTGTGAATATAGTGCTGTAGGGTTCCTAAGGGGATAACTCTATCTGGAAGAAGCAATATATAAGACATCAATTTCCAGAACATAAATCTCAGTAAGAGGTTCAGTGAACATGCTAGCAGCGCTCCCTCAATCATGGCACAGGTACCAGTGAAAGACATGACTAAATCCGTCATTGCATTCATGCCCACAGAGCTGAGTTTGAGCCTCAGAATCCTTCTTAACACAATTGGTCACCACCAATAACTAAGAGCCGGATGGAACCTACTTGTTAATCTGGCTCTCTACAAATGTAAGGAATTGTTATTAGAGAGCTTTAAGAACAATTGCCCACGTACACCGCCCATCATCGAAAGGTATAAGTTGGACAAATTGTTTAGAGGGCATAGGACCAGGAATCAGATGATCCAAATTCTAACTAGCTTTGTGATTGGGACCAAACCTTTTATATGCCAGCTTCTTTCCTTATCAGAAATGGGAAAATATTGCCTCCCTGAGAAGAGTCTGGAAGTGTTAATATAGAAGTATAGAAGAATTAAGTGTACTTGAAAACTGAAGTGCTGAACCAATGCAAAATGTGGGTTATTGTGACAATGTTTATTATACTCTTGGTATTGTGGTTCTAACTACTCTTTCATAGTATGCTGGGAATTCTCCAAGGCAAGCCCCCCAGCCACCACTTGCAAAATCCAGGATAAATATGTTCATATGAAATTCAAAGTCATCCTTAAAAGGGAAAAGAAGTTTAAAAATGTGAAAGAAGACAAGACAGAGAGTTCCAGTGTAATAGTGTAGTGGATGGGGACAAGGCCTTGGGGGTCAGATTATGCGGGTTTAAATCTTCCATCTGTCACTAGCTCTGTGACCTTGGGCAAATTCCTTAATCTTTCTGGCCTCAGTTTCCTTGTTCATAAAATGAGGTTAATAACAGAATCTGTTTCACAATAGTGTTGTGAAACTCCCCCAACTCCCACCAGACCCCAGATTTGTTCAGTTCAGGGTGAACATCCTAAGGTACTGAATCCAAGAACAGTCTGTGTTTCTTACCTAGGAAGTTTCCCAACTCTGGGGAAAAAAATCAAGACTGTGTACAAAGTCTGTGATCTTAAAGATCCCTTAATGCTGTGTAAAAAAGATGTCACCTTTCCTTTCCTTTTTTCTCTCCTTCCTCCCTTCCTTCCTTCCGTCCTTCCCTGCTGCCTCTCTCCCTCCTTCCTTCCGATGATACTCTTTGAGAGTTCATTATGCGATAGATGCTATGCTAGAAATCTCAAAATTTTGTGTTACAGTGGATCCCTCAGAAATATATGTAACTTTGATATTACCCATAAATCCAGTGAGTCTTTAGAAGGCAGCTTAAATTCCCGTGAAAGGGATGAAATCGATTCATTGTAATAAAGCATTAAAGGTTAATTTCCTAAATTCTAGGACCTCTAAAATAGTGATCTCCAAACTTGTTTGAATATTCATCTTTATCAAAAACATTTTTGAGGGTTAATCTCCAATATAGGTAAATATTAGTTTATAAATTACATAGAGGAACTACTGTAACAATAACTAACAAATTATTTACTAAAAGACACTAACGGTGGAACATTTAAACAAACGAGATAGAATGACTAGGTGTTCAAGTATTTCTTCTTACATCTTCATGGATTTCCCTGTGCAGACCCCTGTGGCTCTCATCCCCCATGTAGAGGTTGTCTTCTATGGGATTTATATAGGTTTAAAAAAAGAAACCCTGTAGAAGAAAAATATATAACTGTAAATTGAAGAGAAACATGTTATTTGAATAAAGCCAGCATCTTGTGACATCACTGGCAACTTTTATTCTCTCTCAAGCCAAAGAGGACTTCACTGAAAGTAAAATCTGCAGTAAGAATTCTTGAAAAGAATGCAACACATTTTCTTGAGAGGCATTGCCTTTTTCAAATATTTTATTTTTATTTATTTATTTTTATTTGACAGAGAGAGAGACACAGCGAGAGAGGGAACACAAGCAGGGGGAGTGGGAGAGGGAGAAGCAGGCCCCCCGCAGAGCGGGGAGCCCGATGCGGGGCTCAATCCCAGGACCCCAGGATCACGACCCGAGCCACAGGCAGACGCCTAACAACTGAGCCACCCAGACGCCCCGAGAGGCATTGCCTTTTAATTAAGATTTGCTAAATGAACTCAGCAGCTGGACGTCATTGTTAAATCCAAAGTTTCTGGGGCCACCTCTCCTGGATCAGACTCGGTCTCCACCATTCCCTAGTACTGTGCTCTTGGGCATGTCACATAGGCTTTGTTGTGCCTCCGTTTCGTCATCTGTAAAAGGTAGAATGGTAGTCTGCCTGTATCCTAAGTGATGTGAGGATTAGGTAACTCCGGGGCATATACTCTGTGTCTGCGGACTCGTCATTGTTATTAACTTTAATAAAGACAGCATGAAAGGCTAAGCTTTCTTGGCTTCGTTTTGGAGTAAGTTGTTAAACTGCGTTATACTATCAGAAGCCAAAGCAGTCTTCTTGAAATGAGTTTAATCCTTAATTCGCAGATTAGCAGATGAAAGGTGATTTACCCAGGTTCCCAGAGAAATAGAGGAGGAAAGAAAAACCAGACTCCAGTTGGTACGGTGCCCCATCTGTCACTTTTGTAGGACTTATTCTAACTTCCCACAGAATCCTCCCCCAAGGGGAGGGGATTTGTGCAGGGGATCTGAGTCAGGGGTCCTGTCCTCCCTCACTCACCTGTCTGTATCTGTAGGGTTTTACCAAAAAGAATCTCAAAGGCGAATTTTATGGGTAAATGTTGGTAGGAGCATGTAGCGGGGTATGAAAGTCACCGCCTGCCTAAAGGAAGAAACTGGAACAGTGTATGCATTTTGTGTTCAAGAATTCAAAGTTGAGGGGCGCCTGGGTGGCTCAGTCGTTAAGCGTCTGCCTTCGGCTCAGGTCATGATCCCAGGGTCCTGGGATCGAGCCCCGCATCGGGCTCCCTTCTCCATGGAAGCCTGCTTCTCCCTCTCCCACTCCCCCTGATTGTGTTCCCTCTCTTGCTGTGTCTCTTTCTGTCAAAAAAATTAAAAAAGAAAAAACAATTCAAAGTTGGTACTCAATGCACTTTTAATTGGATTTGCCCATTGAGGTCATCTCTTTTTACCATTGCTTCATTAGAATTCTAAAGGGAAGGGAGAAAGGAAGGAAGGAAGGGCGGGAGGAGGGAGAAATTGTTACTGAGTACCTATTAAGTGCCAGGTACAGTGCTAGATAATATATGCATATTTATTCTCATTTAATCATTACAACAATTTGACAGTGATGGGTATCATCATCCCAATTTTACACATGAGGAAACTGAAGTTCTGAAGATTTAAGTAACTTTCTCAAGTTTATGAAGCTACTAGGAGGCATAGCCAGGATTCATTATCTAGATGTGCCAGAGTGTAGGTCATCACACACACCTGGCTCACTGCCTCCCAACAGACACTTACCTGGGTCCTGAGCAGCTCTAGGAGGCCAGCTTCCTGGACTGATCATCCCATTGACTATTCTCTAGAAGCATTTCCCTGAATAAGAGCAGACCTTTGAACTATTATGGACCCAAAACAAGCACAAACTGAATCCTAATGCCAAAAAACAAACAAACAAAACCCAAAAAACAACTCTTTGGATAATGATTTTATTAAATTAGTCCTTCCCTGGCCCTATAGTATTACACTTAAAAAGTTACTCATTTTCATGGGAATCATGACTGAAGAATATTACTCCAAAATATGGGAACTAAGAATGTAAGGAGGGGCATGGTATTCTGGGACTTTCCAGCCTTCCAGACGGGTCTGAGTTCCCAGATTACTTTTTACTATCCCTCTCCACTCACTGCTTGCAATTAACTGGAGTCACACACGTTATAAAATGTCTTTTCAGAGAGTTCCCAGTTTGAAAAAAAATCACTGTGTTCCACAGCTCACTTCAAATTCAGTTGTTTGAGTATTGAAATACATTTCTCCATAGGATTCATGTTCTCAGTTTAGTGACCAAAAATTCTCTGGTCTATAATATAACTGAAATTTACTTAGTACCATGCTGGTAAAATGTAAATAATAGATTTGAATAAGAAATGTTTATTTTTTTTGTAATTACTAAAATTATAATAAATGTAATAATAACAATTGTAACATGTACTGTAAAAATCTATCAAGGTATCATATCCCATTTTTATAAATGAGAAAAATATCCTGAGCCAGATTAAGTAATTAACCTAAAGGCACATATTATTAGTAAATTGTCAGGATTTGAACTCAGATCTGGTATATATTTGATGTTCTGGTTACTCAGTCTCTCTGAATTTTGATTTAACAAAATATTGGCATCAGAGACAGGATATTCAATGTCACTTCCGGTTCTGTTCTGAACATGCTTTGGGCAAGTCCTTTGACTTCCCTAGACTTAATTACTTCATTAATAAGTTGAGCAGTTTGGACAATTGGTCTTGAAATTCCAGGCCAACTAAGTCCTCTGGTGATAAATTTCTTATCACCTCTACAAGCAGCCTTATACCATTATTCCATGGCTACGGTTTTTAGAAAGTTTCTTCTTCCTAGTCAATCAAAATATCTCTCAATAATTTCTAAACATTTTTCTCCTGGAATCCTACAGAATAAATCTACACGTCCTTCCCCATCCATTCATCCAAACAGTAAGTATGTAGTATAGTACCAGCATTAGGGAATCCAAAGAGGTAATGTCAAATAGATAGAAATGAAATGAGACAATTAGAATTAAATATGTATTTAATATACATTTAGAGGAATCCTCTATGTCTGTCTCGGGTGTGTTAGTCATGATATGTTAGGCTATCCTGAAGTAGAACTAAAGCCTGACATCTCAGTGGCTTCATACAATGAAAGTTTATTTTTTACCCAAGTAAAGTCTAATGTAGAGTGGGGATATGTCTAGGCAACTCTCCTCCAAGTGATAAACCAGGAACCAGGCCACTTCCAACTTATAGTTTTGCCAGTTTTGCCAGGTTTGATCCTTCACTTCCAACTGCATAGGCAGAAATCGATGGAGAATGGAAAATCATGCAAATTGTTTTATGGCTAGGGTTGCAAATCACTTATATCACCTCTGCCCACATTTCCTTGGCTAGAACTCAGTCACATTGTCCTATGGACATACAATGCTGACTGGGAAAGTGTTCTTCCAGTATCTCCAGAAATCAAATTGTTTGGTGAACAAATTGCATTATGTTTCCTATAGGAACTCAAGGGAATTTACATTGTAGACTTGCAAACCAATTAAGATTTGAAAAATGGGTAGGAGTTTTATAGGTGATAAATCTGATGGAGGTGCTTTGGACAGAAAGAAATTGCTGCACAAAGATCCAGACAGAGCCAAAGATCCAGGAAAAGCATGGCATGTCTGGAAAGAGTATTACATAAAGGTTTACTGGGTCTATATCGTGCCAGTCCTCTCACTAGGTGCTGAATTATTTTGGTAATGTTGTTTAAAGTAGATGCCTTAGTGAAAGTTCCCACCAAAACAGTTCCCAAGCCTAAATTTTGAGTGAATATTGTATATTTAGAAAGCGACCTCGAAAGGCAGAAGTGATGAACAGGGGAAAGTGACATAGAAAAAGAAGATAAGCCAAAGCGAGGTTGTATCATCTAGTTGACTCTGATAGAGGCAACTGTTGCTTGAGTCTGAGAGTCATTATTGGCAGCTTATGAACTGTGTCTCGTAACTGCTCTCAGAGGATTTGAAGTGGCGCACAAGAGACACCCAACATCAACCATTTCCAGTGCCATCCACCTCTTACACTTGTGCCTTCCATTAGTCAATCCATCACAGAGCCCCCTTTAAAGTAGTAGCCAGTGATTAAAAGTGGATTAGTGGACCCCCATACAAGTACTAACCAGGCCCAACCCTGCTTAGCTCTCGAGATCAGATGAGATCGGGCGCGTTCAGGCTGGTAGAGGGGAGGAGGTGGGGGGAGGGGTTAGCCTGGTGATGTGGGCACGTATTGAATGGAGCATTCAAACAATGAATCGTGGAACACTACATCAAAAACTAATGATGCAATGTATGGTGATTAACATAACATAATAACATAAAATTAAAAAAATAAAGTGGATTAGTGGAATCAGCCTCAGTCCCTGCTGCTGTAACTCGTCCTGAAGCACAGAATTCAAATTCATTCTCTTACCCCTACTCTCTCTGTTAAGGGTTGAATGTTTGGGTCCCCCCCAAATTCATACATTGAAGCCTTAAGCCCCAATATGATGGTATTTGGAGATAAGGCCTATAGATAGAAAGTAATTAAGAGAAAGGCCACATGAACATACACTAAGAAGGATGCCATCTGCAAGCCAGGATGAGAGCTCTCACAAGGGACCAAATGGGCCAACACCTTAATCTTGGACTTCCAGTTTCCAGAACTATGAGAAATAAATTTCTGTTATTTAAGCAACCCAGTCTATGGTATTTTGTTATGGCAGCCTGAGAAAACTAATACACTATTTATTTAATATTTTTCTCATCCTTAGCCAGCACTTTGGCTGGTCTAGTAGACTTTCCTTGCTGTCTGGGCTGCGTACCTAGTGAGATGGCCTACACCTTCCATCCTGAGGGCTTTGGACTCATGCCCTTCTAAGGTCGTTGCTGTTATACTTACCCAGTCACCATTTTCAGTGGGTACAGAACAAGCAAGACATTTCCAAGTGAATTCCCTGGCTATACTCCAACTTACAGCAGCAACCCTAGCTCATCATGGCAATCATGATCATCTACTCACACTAGTACTGTAATCATTCCTTGCTTGCTAGTCTGCTAATATGAAGAATCTAGAGTGACTAAGTGATAGTTATAGCTTCAAATAGAGTGGAGCCCTTCTTGTGGAGGTAAACTCTTCAGGAAATTAGGGTCTCAGGTCTAGCAGAGCTTAAGCACAAATTTTACAGGTTGGTCACAGAGAATGATGATAAGAATGCCTAATTTTCTGTAAACCTCTTGGTTCCTGGATCCATGTATTCTACCCACCAGGGATCTAGCATCATCTTTTGACCATTGACTCAGTACATTTATAATCCTAAGGTCAATATTATTGAGCTGGCACATTACTTGAGTTTTTAATAGGCCTTTTCACTATTCTATTAGGTCGGCTGTTTCTTCATGACTGGGTATATAATAAGTCAAGTAGATCTCATGGTTATGATGATATTTCAGGCATTCTGTAAGCTTCCAAGTCATGGTGCTGCTTGTAGCACTGAAGGCAGAAAAGGCAACCCATATACATCCATATAACAATTCCAGCAAGGAAAAATCATCAAAAAGAGGTTTGATGTAACCAACCAACCACCAAAACACTGCCTGGCTTCATTGAGCAAGAGTACCATTCCAAGGGCTCAGCATTTGTCTCTAATGCTTACAGATTGGGTATTGAGCCACAGAAGTATCTAGATCAGCCTTGGGGAGAGGTATCTCATGTTATTGAGTCTGTGCATATGGACTCTATCTCTGGCACCACAGACACTTAATTCATGAGCCCATCATGCCAGCGCCAAGCAGAAAGTGGAGCTGGCTATCATCTTCTCCTGTTATTATTTGGTGTCTTCTCTTTGGTTCGTGCTCTCCTCATGGCTTGTGTCTACTACCAGAGGTCAATCCATATGAATCCTATGCAGACTTCCTTTTTGCCCTTCTTTTGTCTTACTCATTCTGTGTGTATGAATAATAGGCAAGCTATTTTCTAATAGCCATGAATTAATGCATATCCATACCTCAAGCCACTTCTCCATCCATGCAAAGTGAAAAACCAAGTGTTTTTCTCACAAACTCTGACCCTTAGGAGGATTTTCCCCACCAATCTCATTTAGGAATACCCATGACTGGGTCTGTGGTATGGCAGCAGTCCTTTTGAACTATTGTCCATATAATGTACCAACACCAAAATATTCATTAATAGGGTAGTACTCTGAATCTTCGTGGAGTCCATTTCTCATCCTGTGATTCTGGCTCACATGTCTCCTATAGGAGGAGTTGTATTTCTGGCAACTTCATGATCTCAAGGTTCAACTGCACAAAAGTATCCAATGCAGTGTGATACGAAGAAGAATCTTTATGACTTAGAGAGCTCTATGCCAATCAAATGCTTAAGCTCCCATATAACCCAATGTTTCTTCTACCCATACTTCATCACAATCTACTTTATATGACAGTCTTAATAATTATGATACTACTGCATGTCAAAGATTATCACCACCCACTTCCCATAAGTAATCAGAGTTTTATTCCTTTCTGATCTTCAAGTAATCCAGCTTCAAAATCTCATCACAGGGGTTTGTTTTATATGAACATTCCTAGTAACTACAATCTTTCATATTTTTTTGAAAATAAAGCTTCATTTGAAGACTCACACAATGGTAATCTATTTGGAAGTAATCTCATGTATCAAGAATTATGGAAAGAGGGACGAAAACATGAAAAGAGAGAAAAATAAATAATATCAACTGCTGCATTGGCTGGCCGTTGGCACAGGTGACACATGCTTAAACCTTTGTGACCTGCAGTAGAGAGAGGTTTATAAAATCTCTCTCTGAACTTTTGGCCCAAGCTTTTATCCCCTGTACATCAAGGTGGCTCCACGTGTATGACTATCCCACACTTTTGGGCTGCCTATTCCTGATAGTGGGAGGCTTCCTCAGAAAGTCCCATGTTTTGATGACAGATATGCCGCAGGAAAGAAAGAACTATGTGGCTTGCGGACAAGGTGAGGCATTTTCTGAATGCACCTGAATGAAACTAGTCAAGTTCTATGTAAAACTGGTCATGGTAACGTGATCATGACTGAAATAAGAGGTGAGGATTGAGAAGCTTTGACTTAGTGCACAAAAAGTATCTGATGCAGTATAAAATGAAAAGGATTGAGAAAAATTAGACTTGACATTTAGAGAACTGATCCCAAGGATATTTCTATGAGACAAAAATGATTTCACATTTCACCCTTTGGTAGATATCATTGGAGGATTTTGAGCATACAAAAAATATGCTGATAGCTGCAATATTTAAGCAAGTGTGTGGGCAGTGTTAACAGTGCTAGAACTAGAGGTATAAAGACCAACAAATAAGACTTTTCAGCAAAAAGGTGATATATGATGATACTCAAAATCTGGACAGTAAGAATATAGATGAAATACCCACTTGAAAGCTATTCTGGGGAAGAGTCAGTGGGCTGGGTTTGGGTTGACCAAGAAGAGTATAGGGGAGAGGAATCTAGGTGAGAAGTTGGGTGACTTAATTGTGTCATACACAAGTTAGAAACATAAACCAGGAAAAAGTTCGCTGGTGTGGGTGAAATTGGAAATATAGGGTTCCTTTTGGGTATGTAGAGTTTAAAGAATGGTGTGGAAATTTGGTTGTATACATTCAAAAGACAGCTGGGAATAAGAGTATGGGATTCAAGAGAGAGACTTGGGTTACAGTGGGAATAATAGCAGACAGGTGGAATGCTGGGGAGCTAAAAACAACAGCCTCAGAAAGCTTTCTACCGATCATGGGGTTTCTTTCCTCAAGGGTAGTTCTTGGCAGCTATAAGGGAAAAGGGAAAGACTGAACTTGAAACAACAAGTCCATGACACTAGAAAAGGTAACTTAGGATTCTTGGGATCATAGTTGTTGGTTTTTCTCCCTTGATCCTATAGTTAGAATTGCTAGAATAGATGGTAGGCATCATGGCTGAACTAGTACCTCGTTTGGAGGAAATTGTTTTCCTAGGGGTCAAAAGAGTTCTCCCCACTTAGATTTCCTATGAAAAACAGCAGCTAACCACTTTTTTAAAAACTGAAGTGTAGTTGACCACAATGTCACATTAATTTCAGGTAAACAACATCGCGATTCTACAAGTCTGTAGGTTATGCCATGATCACAAGGGTAGCCACCATCTGGCACCATACATCACTATTACAATATCATTGACTGTATTGCCTATGCTGTACCTTTTATCCTCAGGTGAATATGTCAGGTATTGTTTGAGTCTAGAGCTCCCCCAAAACTATGCTGCTTGCTGCAGATGGGTTATAATTAGGTTAAACATGTCTTGGTTTGCCCAGTAAAATCCCTAACGTACCAATCTTAGTGTTATTATTAATATGTACAATTCAACTCTCAGAAGCATCCATATCTGTGTGATAAATCATATGATTCTCTTAGTTATCAATGTGGTGAATTATTGATCTCCTCAAGAAGACTAACCAACTTAGCATAGTTGAGAAACTCAAGTAAGTTTCTTCTGGCCTCATCCATTTTCTTCAGTGTGCTACGTGAATATTACAGTTTTCTATGTGTGCTAAGATGTGGAAAAGGGAGAATCTGGGCAACTTGCTTTGTATTATTATCTTTACTTTAGAGATAAGGATATAGGGCAAGTGGCACAACTATGACCAAACAAGAAGAGAGAAGAGAAAATTTCCAGATCTTTCTAAATGATCCACACTGCTTTCCAAGCATCCTCTATAAAAAGGACATTCAGTTAATTCAGCCTATGCTCAGTGATGCCAATCATTCATTCTGTTTATGGTGAAATCAGTTTGTGATGATGACTTTACAAAGTCACCTTTTAAGAATATATCAAAAAGAGAAGTTGTTTTTGGAAATAATTTTGCCAGTTGGGGCCCAGTGAAATATTTCAGAGGAGCCTTAAAACCAGTGAACTAGAACCTGGTACAGAGTATAATTTATTCTGTACACCATTTTCATTTAGGTGGTTCCTGACTTTGAATCTTCAAGTGATATTGAACTGCAGCTTTCTTGTTAAGCACACTCTTAAAGTCATCTGACTTAAGAGATTTACAATTTTTTCAATATAGTTGAAAAAATATAATTGGTAAAGACTTAAGACTTCTCTCTGTTGTAATTTGTCACACAACAAGTTTTTCCTAAATATTTACCTATACATTTCAGTTCCTGAAACTAGTTATGATATTCAGTCAGAATATTTCTCTTTGCAAAGTACAAATGCAACTGGAACTAAGTCAGTGAAGAGAGAATCAAATAAATATGATTATGTAAAGAACTTCTCTATCCTAATTTGGCCAAGGCCACTCAGTTACTAAGTGGCAGAGCAGGGACTCAAAGCCAGGTTCAGAAGATTTCAAAAGCCCAGGGTTTTGAAATGATGTTCATAGCTATCTTCAGTGATTTATGCCACTCACCCTTATGACACAATTCTCTTCATATTTCTTTTGGTTAGTGAAAACAGGTATTTACTAATGTAGGGCTTTCATAAAAGCAAAGTGGTATAACTTGAACTTTCAGAAAACAATCTAATCTGTCTAGGATACAATTCAAATGAATGGAATGAATAACTAGAACTTGAGCCTGGGTCTCTTGACCCACATACCAAATGCTTTTCACTATCCACCTTACTTTAACTGTGTAAGACCTTGATTGGAGTCCCACATCAATTACTTCTGGGCAGGCAACTTCGGGTGAGTCAAGTAACTTCTTTGATGCTCAGATATCTTTTCTTATTTTCTTTTCAGATATCTTTTCTTAAAATAGGGACAGTGACATCAACTTCCTCCTAAGGCTTTGGGAAGAGCAAAGGATATAATGTCTGTGAAGACATTGGATATAAGATTTTTATTTTCCTCTTCTTGAAGTCGAACATTTGACAGTCAAGTCAGTAGAGGTTGATTGTCTAACAAAATGGAAGAAGCATGACCACTGGGGAGTCTCAGATCCAGGTCCAAGTTCTTGTTTTTGCCTTCCTAGCTTCACAACCTAATCCAAGACCTTCTTTTCTGAGGCTCAGTTTTCTCACCTGCAAAATCGGCACACACAGTACGTGTTGCTCCAGGATCTGTCCCTGCTTTACTTTTTTTAAAAAATTGAAATGACCCTACATGGGTTTTAATTACACACATTCAGGATATTTGTTTAAAGAGACATTTCGTATATACTCAGCAAAGGCGTATTTGCTTTCTTGAGTGTGACAAAGTTTCATTTTTTAACTGCAAGCTCCATCTTTACATTACAGACAGCCATATCAAATCAAATTCAAAAAGAAAGAATTTCTGTCCTTGTCAGTTAAAAACAAAATGCAACAAAACCTCTCCTGAAATCCAAGCAGATGATAGAAGGACCCGAGAGAGAAAAGATCTGTATGCCAATGAAACTTTGGCCCAGCAGTGAAAGCATGGGGGAGAAACCCAGAGGTTTTGATTGCTGGGTGAAGGGCAGGCTGCTGGGTTTGTTTCCTTGCACAAAGTGGTACACTCGGGCCACTTAGGGGGGAGGCATGAGGCCTTCCACAAGCCGGCCAGCCGCAGGAATGACGCGGGTGCTGTCAAAGATCGCAGAGTAACTTGCTGATGTGAATTAGCTGCTTCGCCAGGGCGCCATTAAGAGGGCCACCCACGGCCAAGTTCAAGCATTAAAATATCTATTTGTTTTCCTGGGTTTTGTATCATTCGATTCTCAAACATTCCTTCTTGGAAATTCTGTAAACATAGCAGCAGCCAGGGTTCATACCTGGCTAACCCTCTCCCAAACTACTTTTGAGGGGGACCTGTCCTCTCCCACCCATGAGACCTCCTGCCGAGACTCTGACACAAAACAGATTGCTTCACACATCAGCAGCCCAGAGTTATTTTGGGGTTGCCACTTACCAGCAATGTGGCCTTGTGTGGGTCACTTAACCTTTCTGGGCTTCTGTATCCTTATCTAGAAATCTGTGAGGCTGGGCTGAGTATTGAACATCTGCCAGACCCTTCCTGTCCCAACGTTCTCTGATACAATATATCAACTGATAACAAGGATTCCCAAACTAAAACAAATTCAGTGTTGCATCCAATTCGGAATGCACTGACGTGATGTTACTAGATTTAGCCTATCTGTGGAGAGGGGAAAAAAAAAACAGAGTTTACTGGCAGCCTGGGTGAGTCAAAAGGCCAAGCTATTTTTGGTAAAGACCACTAAACTGGTTCGGGCATTTATATGCATTTTTTCAGCAAAAAGACACAAGCCTCCTGCTCAAATTCCAGGGAAAGACCTACCTACACTCTGGTGCAATTCAGTAGTAAAATAAATGTACTTAGCTGAATAAGAACAACACACACTGAATACTGGCTTTGTATCGTTATTTGTTAGGCTTCTCGGTCAGTAAGGTCATCAAGTGACCTAGTCATATGGCAGGACGCATCGCTTCAGTAGGGAATAAAGAATCATGTTGGACTTTTTTTTCCTTTTGCCCACATTGAATTGAATTAATAGGTCGATGCCTTGTGGAGACTCCTGTGGCTAGTGCTTAGGCGATATAATGACCATTGTTTATAGAGTTTGGAAGGCAACTTTGCAAAATAAAGTCCGATAAGTGGTCTGAAGATATAGGGACTGGGTCAAGCCATCTTCCAACCACAAGGGGACTGAGAAATGGAAGAAACATTGAGAAAGCAGATGGAAGCAAATGTCAAAAGAGAGGCCAGGCTATTATGACACCATTTATACTATAGAATCATGTTGTAGTATCTTTAGGCTCTTGATCCAATCTAAAACTTTACTCTTCAAATGTTCATTTATGTATTTTGATTGATGCAGCTTAAGATAGATCTTATGCCATCGGCAAAAGAACAACTCCTATTAGACACTGCAGTTCCCTTGACTTAATGAATCATTCTTCAGTACTGGAGCTGAGGAATTCTGAATCTTTAACCAGGGCCCCAAGTGCTTCTCCTGCAAAACCAGTGTTATGGACTGAATTGTGCCCCATTACCCACCCCCCCCACCAAACCCAGGACCTATGTTGAAGCCCTAACACCCAGTCCCTCAGGATGTGACTGTATTTGGAGATAGGGTCTTGAAAGAAGTTATTAGGTTAAAATTAGTCATTAGGATGGGCCTTAATCCAATGTGATTGGTGTCTTTATGAGAAGAGGAGATGAGGACACATACACACAGGGAAGGAAGACCATATGAAGACAGAGGGAGAAGGTGGTCATCTACAAGCCAAAGAGAGAGGGTGCAGAAGAAATCAACCCTAACAATATCTTGACCTAGACCTGGAAAAAGTAAATTTCTGTTTTTTTAGGCCACCCAATCTTTGGTCTTTGTTATGACAGCCCTAGGAAATACTTGTAAACAGCTTTGGGAAACATCAATTCTAGGATTCCTCATCCTATGCTAACATCTGCTTTGCAAACTTCCAGGCCAGCAATCCCGCAGCCTTTGTTTGAATCTCCCTGCAAAGAGGATCCACAAAATCCCAGCATGGCCCAGTCCAAATTGGACAGCTCGACAGCTCGACAGCTCTCTGTGTAAAAATCTTCTTTACTTTATGCTGAAATTTATGTTATCATAATTAAGGTTTGTAATGATAACACTGAGACACTCTAAGAATCTTAAAGTGGTTTCAGAATAGTCAAAGAAAACATTTGGCTCACTGAAATTCCAATGTTATATATTCTCTTTACGGTATAATATTTGATATGAATATTCTAGACTTTAGGACATTTGACAAGTATTATTTGGTTATAAGTAACACTTTCAATTTACTGCTCACTCTGGATAAAAGGTGATTTATCACCATTTCTAAAGCAGGATGAGATTAAAATATTATGTGTGAAGTTTTCCTCCCCTAGGGATTTTGAACTTCTGAAATGCAATCACCAAATGATGATAAAATCTCAATACGTTTAGCTTCACAGTCTCTTTTGAGGTCAGATCTTTTCGTTTGAGAAGAAACATTCCTTGCATACAGATTTCTATCTTCACATCACATGCTGCCTATTCCTATAAACTTAGAGGTAACACTCCTGTTAGGAAGTCATATTTTTACTGTTTTATTTAAAACAGTTCTAGTGACTCTTTTACTGAAACGATGATTCTTTCGGACAGATACTGTCCTGTGGAGGTGTAGAAACTGATTACCTGTAAAATTGACCCCCAAAGCCTCTCCATTTTAGAGAGGTTATTTTTCATTTTAAAGCAGACACTGACAGGCTAAAATTTAATAAAGTTCCTTTCACTTCAGCTGACTCTATTAAAACTCATATTAATAGTGATAACAAAATAAGAACAACAATAATAACTAACATTTATTGACTGCCTACTGTGATTGCAGTAGGGGGCTTCAAATGTATTGTCTCATTTAATATAATTACCCATTGATGAAGGTTTATTTACTACATGCATTTTATAGAGGAAACTCAGAGAAGTTTAATAACTCAAAATCACACACTTCAGTAAGGAGCAGAACCAAGTTTCTCTCTTTCCTTTTTTTTTTAGGGGGGGTGGGAGGGGAAGAGGGAGCAGAGGGAGAGGGAGAGAGAGAGAATCTTAAACAGGTTCCATGCCCGGCATGGATCCTGGCACGGGGCTCGATCTCACAACCCTGAGATCATGACCTGAGCCAAAATCAAGAGTCAGACGCTTAACTAACTGAGGCCACCCAGATGCCCCCCCGCCCCAAATTTCTTTTTTTTTTCTTTTGAATTTTTGTGTTTGAATATCGTTGACACACAATGTTAGTTTTAGGAGTAGTGATTCAACTTCCTTTATCTTATGTTATGCTCATGACAGGTGTAGCTACCATCTGTCACCATACAATGCTATTATCATATTATTGACTATATGTCCTATGCTGTGCCTTTTATTCCCGACTTACTTATTCCATAATTGGAAGCCTGCATCTCTCCCTCTCTTTCACCTGTTTTGCCCACCTCCCCGTCCCCTCTCCCTCTGACAGCCATCAGTTTGCAAACCCAAGTTTCTTACCAAGTTTGATTTGGCTTTAAAATCCTGCTCTCAATTACTGCGTTCATTCCATAAGGAGAAAACATAGTCTGAGGAAAGAAAAAAATCATCCTCTAGGCAACATCTGTAAAACAGGGATATTAACACCTGCCTCTTGAGATTATGGTAAAGATTAAATATAAATGTAATTTATCTTAGTATCTGGCCATAGTTCTTGGCAGACATTTCTTAAGTGCTTTATAAATGTCAATTTCCTCTCTTTCAGGAATTTTTATGATGTATTTCCAGGACACGAAACTGGGTCTCACCAGAAAACCTGTAACAAGTAGAAGGCACAGTTGCTCTTGCCTTCCTAGAGTTTGTATCCAAATGTAAATTCCAAAAGATGGTGATATGAGAAGGTACAAAATAATCTATTTTAATGAGTGCTTAGGGTGGGCATTTTGTAGCCAGGCTCTACTGGATTTGCATTCTGTCTCCACCATTTCTTTCCACCATTTGTAAGTTCTTGGGCCAGTTACTTTCCCTTTCAACGTCCTTATCCATAGAATGAGGATCTACTTCATGGGGTTGACATGAGGATTTTTAATAGCTATTCCTCATTAGTGTTAATTTGTACCAAGGAGGGTTGTGAGAAATTTGATTATTATATCTCATTCAATTCTCACAATGACTTGATGAAATGTGTATTAGTTCACCATTCTCAAGTTGAGGTAACCAAGACACAAGAAAGTAAATATTTGACAAATGTCACATGGCCAGTAAGTGGTGCAACTGGGATAACGCTCCAGGCAGGGTGGCTAGATGACCCGGTCTCTTCACACACTACACAACACCGACCTACAGATTATAAACAATGTATGTGAAGTTCCACAAATATTTAATGCAAAAAAGGAATATTTATTATATTATCAATGTGTAAAAATAAAAACACCCTAATTAAAAAGTTTTTCCTTGAGCTGAAAGGAGAGAATAAAAGTTTGTCCAATTTGTGAGGATAATAATGCGTTAAGTACACTAAACAACATTACGCTCTATTTTTATTGCCTAAAAGAGAGAAAGCCCCAAGTATATGAAATTGATGACATTTCCAGACTCTTTAGATTTTTGCTTCTTCATGTCATTTCAAAAGATGACTTCTAATGTGATGACTTTTCCCATTAGCCCTGGGCCACTCAGCTTGCTTCCTCTAACAAAGGTTCACAGATAAATCATGTGTGGCTGACATGATTTCCTTGAAGTTCTCTGTGGTCTAATCTGCCTTGATGTGGTTCCTTTCATGGTTTCATACGGCACTTGTGGTACATGAGTGAGTATAAGGCCAACAGGGTCATATTACATCCATTTGTTTTCTCTTCAAAATGAAGATTGTGTTTAAATGAAAAATTGTGTTCTGGGCACAAATTATTTCCCTTTGAAGCTCTATCTCCTAACATGACATTTAAAGATTTTGTGGAGAGAAATAATTTGTATTTTTACATATTTTCCATGTTAATTTTGTCCTTCAATTTACAGTGAAGAAGGAGAAATTCAGACCATCCTCCTTTCTTCAATATAAAGACAGGTTTGATTCAGAGAGGCTTGTAGTTTTTATATTGAAAATAAGACATTAAAAAAAGAAACTGAAGAAGACACAAATAAATTGAAACCTATTCTGTGCTCATGGATTAAAAGAATTAGTATCATTAAAATGCCTGTGCTATCCCAGGCAATATACAGATATAATGCGATCTTTATTGAAATTCCAATGGCATTTCACAGAAATAGAACAAACAGTCCTAAAATTTGTATGGAACTATAAAACACTCCAAATAGCTGAAACAATCTTAAAAAGAACAAAGTTGGAGACTTCACACTCCCTGACTCCAAATTATATTACAAAGCTATAGTAAATAAAACAGTGTCATATTAGCATAAAAAGAGACACATAGATAAATGGGATATAATAAAGAGCCCAGAAATAATTCCAAGCATATATGGCCAACTAATTTATAACAAAGGAGCCAAGAATATGCAATGGGAAAAGACAGTCTCAATAAATGGTGTTGGGAAAATTAGACAGCCACATGCAAAAGATGAAACTGGACCACTATCTTACACCACACACAAAAATTAATTCAAAATGGCTTAAACACTTGAATGGAAGGCCTGAAACCAAAGAACTCCTACAAGAAAACACAGGTGGCAAGCTCCCTGCCATAGGTCTTGGCAATAGGATTTTTTGAATCCCACACCAAAAGCAAAGCAACAAAAGCAAAAAATAAACAATTGGGGCTACATCAAACTAAGAAGCTTCTGCACAGCAAAGGAAACAATCAACAAAATGAAGAGGCAACTTACTGAATGAGAGAAAATATGTGCAAATCATGTATCTGATAAGGAGCTAAGCTCCAAAATATATAAAGAACTCGTACAGCTCAACAGCAAAAACAAACTGTGATTTAAAAATGGGCACACCTGAATAGACACTTTTCCAACAGGTACATGAAAAGATGCTCTACATCATTAATTTTCAAGGAAATGCAAATCAAAGCCACAATGAGATATCTCTCACACGTGTGAGATGGTTATTAGAATGACTATTGTCAAAAAGATACAAATAACAAGTGTGGGTGAGAAGGTGGAGGGAAAGGGAATCCTTGTGCACTGTTGATGTGTATAAATTGGTGCAGCCACTGTGGAAAACAGTATGGAGGTTCCTCAAAAAATCAAAAATAGAACTCTGTATGATTCAGCAATTACATTTCTGGATATTTATCTGAAGGAAACTAAAATACTAATTCAAAAAGGTATATGCACCCCCATGTTCATTGGAGCATTATTTATAATAGCCAAGTTATGGAAACAACCTAACATCCATCAGTGGATGAATGGATAAAGAAATTGTGGGGTGTGTATGTGTTTGTGTGTGTGTGTGTGTGTGTATGAATATATTATTTGGCCTTAAAAAAGAATGAAATCGGGGGCATTATGCTAAGTGAAATAAGTCATAAAGAGAAAGACAAATACTATATGATCTCTGTTATATGTGGTTCTCTCATATTAAAAAAAAAACAACAATTTCATGGATATGATGAACAAGTCTATGCTTGCCAGAGACAAAGTGTAAGGACTGGAGAAAATGGGTGAAGTGTTTTGGGGTTTTTTTAGCTATAATAAATTGAATTTTAAAAAACTTATTCAAGAAAATATTGGCATATTGACATATGGGCATATTGAAAAGTGGGCATTTGTTGAAGCTACATCTCTGGACAGCAAAATTAAAGCAATTAGTCTCAGAAACTAATCATTGATGAGACCTCTGTACTTTCTCAAGCTCAAAACTGGGAAATTAATTGGGGAAATTAAAAGGGCTGGGGATACAGTCTGACACAGTTTGTTTCTCCTCAAAAACTGGTAGTGTTCTTTTACCATATAACGAGAGCCAGGCCACATATCCTACTTTCCTTTTTGCCTTGACTTCCAAGAAATTCAGAAGTACAATTTTGACTCAACTTTGGGATCTTGCATTAAGCCCATATCTTCTACTGTCAAGTTTCAACCTTCCCTTCATCCATTTATCTTTATCCTTATTACTTGACTTTCTCTATATTGTCTTCTGTTTATAGTTTTTTTTTTCTTGTTTCCAGGCATCATGATGTGTACTGTTTTAGGTTTTGCAAATTATTTTGAGTTCTTGAAGAGACTGTATAATCACACAGGTCTGGATTAAAGTTGCCTGGGTCTAGATTTTGACTCTGCCACTCAAAAGCTGTGGCATCTCAAGCCAACAACTGAATCTGTCATTCATTTTTCTCACCTATAGAATGCATCATAATGGTACCCACCTCCAGGGATATTGTGAGGATTAAAAGAGCTAACATGTGTTATGTGTTTTAGAAGAGAGTCTGACACATAGTCAGTTCTCAGTGAGTGTTAGCTATGGAAGCCACAGAGGGACAGACCTGCTCTGGGGGGAATGGGAAATATGCAAATAAGGATAAAATACTTTGTAAAGCTAGTAAGATGTTTAACTACGTTAACTTTAAAAAAAAAATTAATCACTGACCACCCTGAAAGCAAGATGTGATCCTAACATTCACCAACTGCAATAGCAAATAGAGAAATTTCAAACAATGTAAAAGTCACCATCAATAAAGGCATTCCATAAACTGCCAGAAACCAGATCTGAAATGTTTGGGTTTCCCTATAAATAAAGGAATCAGACGAACATATGTTTTGTAACTTTACTTTCACTTAGCTCCTTTCTGAAAATATTTCTTACAGTTTTGAGCCTAGTAATCCTAAAATTACTACCTAATAAAGAGATTAATCCTACCCACTTAAGAGATCTAACACCAAAAAAATCAGAATCCCATTTCCTAATTTTTCCTCTCGCCTCCTTTCTTTCTTGCTTCCCTGCCACTAAGATGTCTGTGATGTCCCTTAAAGAAGTAGGGAAGAGAAAAATAGAGCTCACATTTGTTGATTCCCTCTGCATGAGCCAACCAGGTCCTGTGCTAGAAGCTCTAAAAAGCATCTTCGGGCTGCAGGCAGGTGCCTGTCCTCCCACTTACATCGCAGATTCAGGGGAGTTGAATGGAATTCCCAACATCCTACATTTAATGAGTTGCAGAGTTGGATCCAAACCTGGGTCTATTAAAAAAAAAGTACATCTTCTAAGTTTCTTAAAATTTTCATTGAACTATAACTTTAATTAACCTTTCAGATAGAGGTTGGGGTAATAAGCATTTTAGCATGTCTACATCTGTCTTTATTTTGCCATTCACATGAATGGTAGTTGGTCTAGGCATAAAATTCAAGACTCATAATCTTTTCTCAGCATTTTGAAGATGTTGTTTATATGTTTTCTTGAACCAGTTTTTAAAATGAGTCTCTTACCAGTCTTTCTTGTTCCTTTGTAAGTTAACTGTTTTTCTCTCCGGAAGCTTTTAGAATTTCTCCTTATACATGTGTCCTAAAGTTCTACTTAGAATACACTGACATGGGGCGCCTGCGTGGCTCAGTTGGTTAAGCGACTGCCTTCGGCTCAGGTCATGATCCTGGAGTCCCAGGATCAAGTCCCACATCGGGCTCCCTGCTCAGTGGGGAGTCTGCTTCTCCCTCGGACCCTCTTCCCTCTCGTGCTCTCTATCTCTCATTCTCTCTCTCTCAAATAAAATAAAGAAAGAAAGAAAGAAAGAAAGAAAGAATACACTGACATGTGGCTCTTTTTTCTCACTCTCCAGAAACAGTTCCCCAAGCAGCCCTATGTTTCTCTCAGAGACAGGATGAGGTACACTCCTCCCTCCCCTTTATATTTTCTACTTGAAAATTAAAGTGAAATTTACATAACATAAAAGTCACCACTTTCAAATGTACAATTCAGTGTTATTTACTGTGGTCACTGTATCATGCATCCACAATTTCTAGTTCCAGACATTTCCGTCACTGCCAAATAAAACCCAATACTCATTAAGCAGTCAGCCCCTATTCTCGAGTTTGATGTACATATTTCTGTAATGAAGTAATATACTTATGGCACTTAAAAATAAAAGAAGCTACTAGGATTGTAGTCATTTATGAGAGTCATATTTTGATATGATATTTAAACAGGTTACTGATCTGTGAGAGGAGAGCACAGTAGTATTAAAACAATAGCATGGTGTCTTACTTCATTCAGGATGCTGGAACAAAAATACCATAACCATTTATTTTTCACAGTGCTGGAGCCTGGGAAGTCCAAGATGATGGTACTGGTAGAGATGGTGTCAGTTGGGGACTCTCTTCCTCATAGATGCATCTTTTTTTTTTACAAGTACTTTCTTTAAAATTTAAATTCAAATAATTAACATATAGTGATTTATTAGTTTCAGAGGTAGAATTCAGTGACTCATCAGTCTTATATCATGCCCAGTTCTCATTATATCACGTGCCCTCCTTAATGCACATCCCCCAGCTACCCCATCCCCCACCTCTCTCCCCTCCAGCAACCTTCAGTTTGTTTCCTATGATTAAGAGTCTCTCCTGGTTTGTCTCCCTCTCTAATTTCATCTTGTTTTATTTTTCCTTCCCTTCCCCTATGATCCTCTGTTTTGTTTCTTAAATTCCACATATGAGTGAGATTGTATGATAATTATCTTTCTCTCATTGACTTATTTTGCTTAGCATAATCCCCTCTAGTTCCATCCCCATCATTGCAAATGGCAAGATCATTTTTTTGATGGCTGAGTAGTATTCCATTGTGTGTGTGTGTGTGTGTGTGTGTGTGTGTATACCACATCTTCTTTATCCATTAATCTGTCAATGGACATCTTTATCCATTCATCTGTTGATGGACATCTGGGCTCTTTCCGCAGTTTGGCTATTGAGGACATTGCTGCTATAAACATTGGGGTATAGGTGCTCCTTCAGATCACTACATTTGTATCTTTGGGGTAGATACCTAGTAGTGCAATTGCTGGGTCATAGGGTACCTCTATTTTCAACTTTTCCTGCCACTTTGCTGAATTCCTGTATGAGTTCTAGTAATTTTGGGTGGAGTCTTGGGTTTTCCATATAGAGTATCATGTCATCTGCGAAGAGTGAGAGTTTGACTTCCTCTTTGATGATCCACATGCCTTTTATTTCTTTTTGTTGTCTGATTGCTGAAGCTAGGACTTCTCATACTATGTTGAGCAAAAGTGGTAATAATGGACATCCCTGTCATGTTCCTGACCTTAGGGGAAAAGCTCTTAGTTTTTCCCCACTGAGAATGATATTTACTGTGGGCTTTTCATATATGGCTTTTATGATACTGAGATATGTTCCCTCTATCCTTACACTGTGAAGAGTTTTAATCAAGAAAGAATGCTATACTTTGTCAAATGCTTTTTCTGCATCTATTGAGAGGATCATATGGTTCTTGTCCTTTCATTTATTAATGTAATGAAACACATTGATTTGTGGATGTTGAACCACCCTTGCAGGCCAGGAATAAATCCATTTGGTCATGGTGAATAATCCTTTTAATGTACTGTTGGATCTTATTGACTAATATTTTGGTGAGAATTTTTGCATCCATGTTCATCAGGGATATTGGTCTGTAATTCTTTTTAAGTGAGGTCTTTGTATGCTTCGGGGATCAAGGTAATGTTGACCTCTTAGAAAGAGTTTGGAAGTTTTCCTTCTATTTTCTATTTTTTGAAACAGCTTCATGAGAATAAGTATTCTTTCTTTCTTCCTTCCTTCCTTCCTTCCTTCCATCCATCTTTCTTTCTTTCTTTCTTTCTTTCTTTCTTTCTTTCTTTCTTTCTTTCTTTCTTTCTTTCTTTCTTTCTTTCTTTCTTTCTTTCTTTCTTTCTTTCTTCTTTCTTTCTTTCTTCTTTCTTTCTTTCTTCCTTCTTTCTTTCTTTCTTTCTTTCTTTCTTTCTTTCTTTCTTTCTTTCTTTCTTTCTTTCTTTCTTTCTTTCTTTCTTTCTTTCTTTCTTTCTTTCTTTCTTTCTTTCTTTCTTTTTCTTTTCTTTCTTTCTTTCTTTGACAGAGAGAGAGAGATAGCACAGGCAGGGGGAGCAGGATAGGGAGAAGCAGGCTTCCCGCCGAGCAGGGAGCCCGATGCAGGGCTCAATCCCAGGACCCTGGGATCATGCCCTGAGCCAGAGGCAGAGGCTTAACCGACTAAGCCACCCAGGTGCCCCAGTATTAATTCTTAAAATGTTTGGTAGCATTCCCCTGGAAAGCCATCCAGCCCTAGACTCTTGTTTGTTGGGAGATTTTCTATTACTGCTTCAATTTCCTTCCCGGTTATGGGTCTGTTCAGGTTTTCTATTTCTTCCTGTTTCACTTTTGGTAGTTTATACATCTCTAGGAATACAACCATTTCTTCCAGATTGCCTAAGTTGTTGGCATATAGTTGCTGATAATATGTTCTTATAATTGTTTGTATTTCTTTGGTGTTGGTTGTGATCTCTCCTCTTTCATTCATAATTTTATTTATTTGGGTCCTTTCTCTTTTCTTTTTGGTACATCTGGCCAGGGGTTTATTGATCTTATTCTTTCAAAGAACCAACTCCTAGTTTTATTGATCTATTCTACTGTTCTTTTAGTTTCTATTTCATTGATTTCTGCTCTGATCTTTATTAATTCTCTTCTCTTGCTGGGTTAGGCTTTACTTTCTCCAGCTCCTATAGGTGAAACATTAGGTTGTGTATTTGAGAACTTCCTTGTTTTTTGAGAATGCTTGTATTCTTATATGCTTCCCTCTTAGGACCACCTTTGCTGCATCCCAAAGGTTTTGAACTGTTGTACTTTCATTTTCATTTGTTTCCATGAATTTTTAAAAATCTTCTTTAATTTCCTGGTTGACCCATTCATTCTTTAGTAGGATGCTCTTTAACCTCCACGTATATGAGTTCTTTCCAAATTTCCTGTTGTGACTGAGTTCTAGTTTCAAAGCATTGTGGTCTGAAAATATGCAGGGAATGATCCCAATCTTTTGGTACTGGTTGAGACCTGATTTGTGGCCCAGTATGGGATCTATTCTGGAGAATGTTCTATGTGCACTTGAGAAGAATGTGTATTCTGTTGCTTTAGGATGGAATGTTCTGAAATGTCTGTGATGTCTATCAGGTCCAGTGTCATTCAAAGCCCTTGTTTCCTTGTTGATCTTCTGCTTAGATGATCTGTCCATTGCAGTGAGTGGGGTGTTCAAGTACCCTACGATTATTGTATTATTACCAATGTGTTTCCTTAATTTTGTTATTAATTGATTTATATAATTGGCTGCTCCCATGTTAGGGGCATAAATATTTATAATTGTTAGATCTTCTTGTTGGATAGACATTTTAATTATGATACAGTGTCCTTCCTCATCTCTTATTACAGTCTTTGGTTTAAAATCTAAATTGTCCAGGGGCATCTGGGTGGCTTAGTCCCTAAGGGTCTGCCTTCGGCTCAGGTCATGATCCCAGGGTCGTGGGATCAAGTCCCACATCCGGTTCCCTGCTCAGCAAGAAGCCTACTTCTCCTCTCCCACTCCCCTTGCTTGTGTTCCCTCTCTCTCTGTGTCTCTTTCTGTCAAATAAATAAATAAAATCTTAAAAAAATAATAAAAAATAAAATAAAATCTAAACTGTCTGATACAAGGATTGCTACCCCAGCTGTCTTCTGATGTCCAATAGCATGATAAATGCTCTTCTACCCCCTCACTTTCAATCTGGGGGTGTCTTTGCATCTAAAATGAGTCTCTTGCAGATAGCATATCAATGGGTCTTGCTTTTTTATCCAATCTGCTAGCCTGTGTTTTTTGATTGGGCCACTTAGCCCATTTACATTCAGAGTAACTATTGAAAGATATGAATTTAGTGCCACTGTATTACCTGTAAAGTTACTGTTTCTTTATATTGTCTCTGCTCCTTTCTGGTCTATATTACTTTGGGCTCTCTCTTCACTTAAAGGATCACCTTTAATATTTCTTGCAGGCTGGTTTAGAGATCACAGTTCTTTTAGTTTCTGTTTGTCCTGGAAGCTTTTTATCTCTCCTGTTTTGAATGACAGCCTGTTGGATAAAGTATTCTTAGCTGCATATTTTTCTCATTTAGCACCCTGAATATATCATGCCAGTCCTTTCTGACCTGCCAGGTTTCTGTGGATAGGTCTGTTGTCAGTCTAATGTTTCTACCCTTGTATGTTACAAACCTCTTGTCTTGAGCTGCTTTCAGGATTTTCTCTTTGCCTCTGAGATCTGCAAGTTTCACTACTAAATGTCGAGGTGTTGCCCTATTTTTATTGATTTTGAGGGGGTTCTCTGTGCCTCCTGGACTTGAATGTAGAAGGCATCTTTTCACCATCTTTACATGGTGGAAGGAGTAAGAGAGCTTTCTTGGACCTCTTTTTTTAAGAGCACTAATCCCTTATAAAATGCTCTGCCCTCTACTCCCAAAGCTACAACATGTTAATATTATCATCTTGGGGGTTATGATTTCAGCATATGAATTGGAGAGAAGATATAAACATTCAATTCAACATTCTTCAAAACCATCATTTAAATGAAAAGACAAGCCATGAGCTGAAAGAAAATGTTGACAATACTATAGCTGGTGAAGGATTGGCATCTAGAATATATAAAGACCACTTCCAACTCAATTGTAAGTTTACAAATCCAGATTTTTTTAAGAGTAAAATATTTGGCCAAACACATCATAAAAAGAAAGAAATTTGAATGGTTAATAGGCATATGAAAAGAGGTTCAACATCATTAGTCATCAGATAAATGCAAATAAAACTGCTACTTGAATGAGATGTCCTTACTAAGCACTAGAACAGCTAAAATCAAAACTACTGATGGCACCAAGTGGTGGCAAGAATTTGAAGCAATAGTAACTCTATACAATCTTGGTGAAAATGTAAAATCAAACAGCTGCTTTAGAAGACAGTCTAGCCATGTCTTATAAAGTTAAATATGCACTTATTATATGGCCCAACAATTGCATTTCTAGGTGTTTACCTAAGAGAGATGAAACCATGACCACACAATGACTTTTACATAAATTTTCACAGCAGCATTTTTCAGAACAATAGAAAAACTAGAAATAACCCACATATCTAATAGCTAGTGAGAAGATAAATATTGCAGTAAGTACATACTATGGAATCTTACACAGAAATAAACAAAAGCAAGCTACTGATACATATACAAAATAACAATGATGAATCTCAAAACAATTATGCTGAATGAAAGAAGCCAGATATGAAAGAGTATCTACTTTGTAAGTATCTACTTATATTGAAGCAAAATAATCCCTCATGACAGAAAACAGATAAATGGTTGCCTGGGGCCAGGGTAGAGATTGACTGAGCTCAGGCACAATGAAACTTTCTTCCATGACATATTTGTTCTATATCTTGATTTTGATAGTGATTACATGAATGTAGATATTTATCAAAACTCATTCAACTGTCCACTAAAATGTATTCATCTTGTTGTATGCAAATTATACCTCGATAGAGCTGATTCAAATAAAAACAACAGTGTGGGAACAAATAAAAATGCAAATGGTTATCTTGGAAGACATAGAAGGTTTTAGGGGGAAAAATGCTTTTATGTATTGTTTGACAGACTAACATGTGTTTTATAAGTATTCAACTAGTTCTGTGGCTCCTGAGATGATAAATAAGAATAAGAACTGTCTTGGGAGAATACAAGTAAAATGTCCTGAAAACTGGAAATTTGTGAGTTTGCTGTCTGAGAACATCTTTAATTTTCTGAGTTGATAAAATGCAAAAGTCCTCCAACATTTGAAAAGTTTTGACATACATTGACTTAGTATAATTATCTTAGTACAGCTTCCTTTGATAAAATTGATGTTTTGTGATTTCCCTTGAAATATCTGAATTATGAAGCCAGAAATTAAAGTTACATTAAAATATACATTTGAATGGGAAAAGTAATGGACTGTGTTCCATCCTTGGCACTATGCTATCCAGATATATGAACTTGAAATGAGTGGCCTCCATGCAACATCTTGTTTAATTTATAAAATCAAAGTATGTATTAAATTGCTAGGTCCCTCCAGTTCTTAAATCCCTCTACTAATTGCCCTAACTAGAGAACAGGATTTTATGTTTGGCTCTGGAAGGATTTGTGGAACCATAAGAGGGCAGCATTCCATTTACACAATTTCTTACACAATTTTCTGTAAGTGCTCAGTATACTAAAAATACAGGACTTTGACAACAAAAGGTAATCGATGAAAGACTGATTCTCTCACAATGAGAGGGATTCCAATTTTTTCAATCAGTGCTCCAGTTGTTAGTCATGTTATTTGCCTTATAAGCCCATTGTCTGACAAGGACAGAAGGCCATGGAAGCTTGCTGAGATCAGGTTTCAATAACAAATTCAGGGTTTAGAGAACAAAATTCTCTCTTCTCTTTCTTCTGTTTGCAACACTGGTTCATTATCTCCTGGTCACTCATTTCAAGCTGGGGGTTGGAATGTCCCCTTTTCTCTCTCCTTGGCATTCAGTTTATCCTTCTATATAATGCTGAAGTACCTTCTCATTCTCTTAGGAAATCACCTCCATCTTCCATAGTTATAGGAAAAGAATGTTTAATAGTTGGGAAAGGAAGGTATAAGTACTGGGAAATTGAGGAAACTTTACTAATTACCGGCTGTGTCTGTGCCCAAAGGACAATCTGTCACCTTGTTGGCTTCCTTGGATATCTGAAAAAATGCATTTGACTTGCTTCAGATCACTATCTTCATTACACTCATTAGAGTGTATGGTGTCGCAGAGTAATGGAATGAATACAAACAAACAGACAACACAATGAATCACACAACTTTTATTTGAAATGGAGAAACTTGCTTGGGCAAAATAATCCTTGAGATGACACAGCAGAATTTACAATTTGGGGGAATCTAGAAATGCTATGTACTTTTACACCTTGCTACAAGACCAGAGCAAAGTCATGCCTAAAAATGAAAGAAAAAAAAAAAGTCATTTGATTACAAATGCTTTTCTAATTATACTCTGACTCCATTTTAATGTGTAAAATCTATTTTGATGTAGTGTTAGGATGTTAATAAAATGTAAATTGCTTTTATCCTGACCTTCTGTTTTATTGTTTCTCCTCAGCTTTTATTACAGAATTGTTATTGCTATGGAAATGTTAACTTCCTGTTTGTATTTCTGGAACCTGAAGGGCATGGAAGTTGGCCAGTTTAGGCTTTATTAGGTAGCTACAGAGAGAAAAATGTCTGCAGCGTTTTTGTTTTGTTTTGCTGCAGTTCACTAAATGAAAATTCATCCATTAAAAGTAAACTTTGTGGTCAATGCCACAGAAATGTCTCCCTTTTCTCCGAGTAACAAACCATAAACCTTCAGCTTATTTAGGTTAATTCTGAAGATCTGCAATTGCTGCATCTAAACAAATATGAACTTGAATCTAACCATTTTCAAAATGTACATGTCTCTCTGGAATACCAGATAACAGCAGTAGATGAGATTGGATGACTTTTCCAGATGTATTTGCTCATGGCTGCCTCCCATTGGAGGAAGATTACAGTGAAGAGTTGAGTCCTTGGCTTTTGAGCTCATAAACTTGATTCTGGGAGGTTACCTAAATTTTAGCTCTGATACTACCTTATAAACAGGAATGTTCCTTTACTAATTACTAAGGGAGATACTGAGAACAACAAGAATGAACAACTAGGCCTCCATTCGGACTCTTTCCTCAGAACAAGGCAATTACAAAACTGAATTAGTGATAGAAAGCTGTTTGATGAGACAGCAGTAAAGGGAACTGAATGTCCTTGAAGGAATCCTCATCTTAATTAAAGGAAGATACACTTCTCTCTAGTGATCAGAACATAGTATGCTGGTTTACTCTTTTGGATGATTACAGGATAATTATTGGAAAAAAATTTGTACTTTCTTTTTTCTCCTTCTGTAGTGCTTACATTTGTCCTAACAAACTTCCCCTTTATGTCACCAAATAGGTCATCTTATGTATATTGTATTAACAAAATAGATTGTCTTTGTTCCATGGATCCTTAATTTTAATGGTGAAAACAGACATTTAAATGTGATACATAATATTTTATGTGGTTAAAAAACAATATTGAGAATAAAAATAAAGAAGGAAAAGGAGACAGAGAGCAATGAAAGATTACTGTTTTAAGTAGCATGGTTTAGAAAGTCCTCTCTAAAAACATGACATCGAAACAAAAGACTGATTTAAGTGAAGGGCAGGTCATACATGTGTCTGGGGTAAGAGGGCTCCAGACAGAGTAATTTACAATATAAAGGCCCCCAAATGAGACAGGGCTGTGTGGGTTTGAGGAACAAGAAGGGAGTCAGGACATCTGGACAAGAGAGAATTCAGGGGGAGTGGTTTAAGATGAGATGTGGTTGGGACAAAGTCATGATGAAGAATTGGGGGTCTATTATGAGTTAAATACGAAACATCTAGAAGGTTTGGAAGAGAGATATGACATGACTTGATTCATGCCTTAAAGGGTCTCTCTGACCACTGTTAAAAGAACAAACTAAAAGAATGTAGTAGACAACTTCTTAGATGACACTGAATGATTTTTGCCTTCTTCATGCTCTTGTATAATCCCCTCCCCTTGAGTGTGGGCAGGATCTGTGACTTGTATTAACCAATATAATATGGTAAATATTATGGGAAAGCTGCTTCTAGATTATATTATATTAGATAAAATTGTAAGTTCCATCTGGCTAGCACACACTCTATTGCTTTCTTGACTTACACACTTTGATGAAGCAGGAAACCATGTTGGACAAGCCCATGTGGCAAAGGAGGGTAGATGAGGGTGGCCTCTGGCCAGCAACCACCAAGAACTGAGACCCTCTGTCCAACAGCCCCTGAGGAACTGAACCTTATCTATAATCACCTGAGCTTTTCCCAGTCATATCTTCAGATGAAATCTTTGCCCTGATCACACCTTGACTGCAGTTTTGTTGGATTCCTTGAAACGGGGGACCCAGATAAGCTATGTCCAGACTCTTGACCCACAGAAACTATTAGATAATAAATGTATGTGGTTTTAAGCTAGTAAATACTGTGGTGATTTATTATCTACCAACAGATAACTAATATAGGAGATAAAGATAGAAGCTGGGAGAAGAGTTAGGTGAGAGGCAATAAACTGGGATCAAACAGTTAGCAATTGCTACTACTGAAATGTTTAAACCCAGGAGATCTGACTCCATTGTTCTCACTACATTATTGTAATGGACTGAATGCTTGTGTCTCCCCCATCCCCAAATTCCTATGTGGAAGCCTTAACCCCAAATATGGTGTTAGGAGATAAAGCCTTTGGGAGGTAATTGGGCTCAGATGAAGCCATGAAGGTGGACCTTCTACGATGAGATTAATGCCCTTATAAGAAGAGGAAAAGACCCCAGAGCTTGTTCTCTCTGCCATGAAAGTCACAGCAAGAGAGTGACCATCTGCAATTCAGGAAGGGAGACATCACCAGAACTCAACCCTGATGGCACCAGCTTGGACTTCCGGTGTCCAGAACTGTGTGAAATAAATTCCACCCAGTCTATGGTATTTTGTTATGGCAGCCCAAACAGACTAAAACAATTATATTCTACTACTTCTGAAGTTCAGCTAGGCAGTTTTTTTGAGATTAAGTTCTATTAAAAATTACTGCATCATCAAAAACTAATGATGTAATGTATGGTGATTAACATAACAATAAAAAATTATTTTAAAAAAATTACTGCATCCACATCACCAGATCCCAACACTTTTTTGTAGTTAGGAGAAACTAAATTAAAACTGCTACTTAGGATACCCTTAAAAGAGAAAAAGCATCCTAAAAGGGCACTGTGCAATTGACGACTTTGGTTTCGTAATGGGTAAAGAAACTGATATTGACAGTCATTATCTACTTAGGGTACATTTTCCTAATACTATTTGGAGCTATCTATTGTGTCATTCAAGTTCCTATCGGGAAATTAGGCTAAATTGAGGAAGGTTTAGTAAGGCATTATTTAACTTAATGTGCAGCACCCTGAGATTTTTACCTCTCCTAGGCTCCCTAAAATGAGGAGATGGCATGATTAATGGAATTCAGAAGAAGAGAGTCTTCCCTTGAGGCAAGCTGTGACCTTCAGTAGAGAAACCCAACCATTATAATATGCAGAGAGCCATGGTGCTTTCTATAAGCTCTGAGAGATAATAAGATCAAAAGTACTTAGTTACACCTGCTTTAAGAGGAAAAAAGGAAAAGGCACAAACATATTGAGAGTTTGCTGTGCCTCAAGCATTACTAAATGCTTAACATATATTAACTCACTTAATTCTTTGAACACCAGCTGTAAAACTGATGTTAATATTACTATTTTATAGGTAAGAAAACTGAGGCTCAGAGACATAAAATAATTTGTTCTAGATCACACATCTTGTAAGCAGCAAGGCCTGGATTCATACAGAAGCAATGTGAATCTCAATCCAATGTATTGTGTTTGTTTTTTCCTCCACATCATCAATCCTACCTAAAGCTACACCAAGAATACAGAAAAATTGTAGATCTCTTTTCAGAGTTCGCCTGGGCATGAAGAAGAAGCTGATCCCCATCTGCCTCTCCTTCTTGGTGAGGTCTCACAAAGAAACCCTGGAGGCAGCAGAGCAGAGCACTCTGCTAGGTAGCTGCTGGGGCTGTGGCATCTTTGCCTAGCCCAGGTTCCTCACTGCTGGACTCAATACGAAAGGGTGTTCTGCTTTGAGCTTCAAAGTCCAGCACCACCACACTCCTTCTCATGTGGGAGCAGGCAAAAGTACAACATGGATCTCTGCCTTCCCACCTGAATGCAATGAAGCCCCACGCCCCAGAGCTTAGGCCTTCTGCCAGGAACCCATAAGGATTATCCTATGCTTCACCAAATGCCATTTATTTCCAAAAAGGGAGTGGAGTAAATCGCTTTTGATCTGTTACTTCTCAGCTTCTTCAGAAAGCTATGCTAAGACTCTAGTTCAGGTGGGTCTAACATACCCAGAGTGGATGGATGGCAGATCAGGATGGTAAACATTTGGTTTTATTTTGGTCTGGTGGGGTAGCAGGGGCTAGGCAGAATGTGAATTCATATGAATGAACTAGGCTGGAGTTCTCTAAAGGACGGCCATTTTGCTAAGTGCAGTAGTGATGTGTTGGGTCAGGGAACTCAGAGCAGAAGCATGGGTAAGCAGGATGGCACCTTTAGGTGTGCCCAGAACCAATACCAACCAGGTTACCTACATTGTACACATCAGATCTTAGTCGGGGATAAGTATTATTTGCCCTTATGTCCTTGTATGAAGAGTTCTGGTCAGCCCAATTTCATGGCTTTTCTTCTCCCACAGGGATGTGAAATTTTCTAATTGCTTTCCCCAGTTTTAGAATGGTAGTGGGATCAGCACAATTGAGAAGTTCATGGATTTAGGGACTCTATCTGTCCCTCACCATGGAATTCACCATGTATGGCATTTAGAAGGTCATCTGGGGCGCCTGGGTGGCTCAGTTGGTTAGGCGACTGCCTTCGGCTCAGGTCATGATCCTGAAGTCCTGTGATCGAGTCCCACATCAGGCTCCCTGCTCAGCGGGGAGTCTGCTTCTCCCTCTGACCTTCTTTCCTCTCGTGCTCTCTATCTCTCATTCTCTCTCTCAAATAAATAAATAAAATCTTTAAAAAAAAATAGGTCATCAGTAAACTTTTGTTAAACGAGTAAACTAATCACCTGTGTGATTTCACCTCTCATCCAAACTGACGGGTTACTGTGTTAAGTACCTTACATTCAGTTCCAGACCAGCCTATGCTGTAGATATAAATAACTGCCAAACATATCAGTGGTTTAAAACAACAAAGATTTATTTCAGATGAATGGGGGGCTCAGCACTACACCACCCTCACTTTAGGACCCCGGTGGATGGAGAGGCTACCATGTGGAATACTGATGTTACTGAAGCAGACAACGAGAAGGTAAATGTAACAATAGCTCTTAAGGCTTCCTCCCAGAAGCAACACATGTTCATATTTCATTGGCCAAATTCAGTCACTTGCACTCCAAAAGGGGTGAGAAATTTCAATCCTAAACCCTACCTAAAAGGGGAAGAGAATGATAATATTTTGAATGTTTCTATGACTGTCATCCATGTGTTAGTTCATCTAAACCTCATTCAGTTAGAATGTAGACATTATTACTGGTCCCACTTTAGGGATCCCATTAAAAGATCTTGAGGCTTAGCATTATTAACGGAGTGGATCAAGGAAATCATACAGTGGAGCCTGAACTCAACTTGAGTCACTTGATTATTCTGTTGAATGTTGCTATCATCATAGTCTGGTAATTTCTGTAAGGGGAGACATAGTGAAGTCACAGGGGTGTCCAGGACCAGATTCTGTGCTTGAAATCATCATGCAAACCTCACAGACCTGAGCCCATGCAGGTAGTGCTTCTGCTCTCCAATCTATCCTTTCTCTCTACTGGAAGAACTTGCTATTCCTTGAACAGGGTGATAGCTACTTATTTAAGGCATCATACATCTGCCATCATCCTGCCCATGGTTATTTTTAAAAGCTAACCAACCAAGGCAAATGTCCTTATTTGTCTATTATAGATAATACTCATGGAAATTATTATGAAATTCATGTTTATAACAAAAATATTCTTTCCATAACAAATTTTAGTAGTTCAGACATCAGAAGATGGCAAATGCAGTCTGTGGCTCACATTTTTCTTTCCACGTAGACAGAGAAAAATATTTCCCATTTGCTGAGATTAGGATGTGGACTTAGTTTGTTGGGGACAAAACATCACTTGGCTAATGACCTGCAGGCTATGTCTGTGGAGTAAAATAATCTTGCTAAAAATAAATTGTTGGTCTAAAACACCATTACAAAACTTGGATGTGATCAGAGGACACTATCAATTGACTATTTAGGTAATTTCTAGAGTGGGCATAATAGCCAGAGGAACACTCTTGCCAACTTGCATAAATAGAGGAATTTATCATAAGGACCTGGGTGGTTCAAAAAATCAAAAGAAAAGCAAATTACCAAACCTCTGGGAGGACTGGAAACAGCACAGCTCTGGAGATCAGGTGAACCACTATCAGAATTCATCAGCTTCAAACATCTTTCTTCTGGGGGGGATCTCTGCACTGCACATTCTAATTCCCAGGGTCCTGGAGAAAGGTTCTGAAAGGCATGGTGTGGATTATATGCTTCCTGTTAATGGTGTCTGGCAGATGATAGCACCTCAACAAATTGTTGTTGAATCAGTGAATAAATGAATGACCAAGGTCTCTGGGCCTGCAGGAAATAACACCATCTTTAATTATCCAAGCCAGTAATTTCTGGATGTCATTTTATGGTACCTTAGGGTTTTATTCATGCCATTAAAAGGGACTCTGGCATTCTCAATGCTAATACAATTACTTAATTAAAATATGGGCTCAACATTTATAATACCACAAACCTGAAACAAAATCCTGCTTTGGATCTCAGGTTTTTAATGTTCTTTCTACGAAACAAAATGCCTTTATAATCATTCATGTTTTCACTTTTTTAGATCAGACCTACTATTTAACTTCCAGGCTGAGCCTTTGAGCAGGTTGAGATAATATCAGATGGCATTGTTTGAACAAATACTTTATGCCAGTCTATCAGCAAATACTTTATCAGTTTTCATCTTACATGTAATACATAACTTAAACCCAAAATTACTGCCAGTATCATTATTATACACAATTTAAGATGAGGGAATGAAGGCATAGAGTGACTACTTAATTTGATGCAGGTCACACAGCAGAGCAGAAATTTAAATCCCGGGAGTTGGTCTCTCAGCCATTGTCCTAATGTCAATTCCCAGGATGGCCATAGCAGTTCGGTGTCATGGTAATCAGATCCAAGAGCTGGTTATGCAAGATTCATTTTTCTATTTCTTCCATTTTTTTTCTTTTCCTTTCTTTTTGGAGGGTAAATTTATGATTTGAACAGACTGATGGTTTGAGCCAGACCTGTAAATCAGAATAATTCAAAGAATTGTTTCCAGATGTTTGCCAGGCCCAACCCGAGAGATACTGATTCAGTGTGCAAGTAGACACCTGTGTGGAGGTAAAAGGTCCCCATGTAACTCTAGCACAGACTCCTGAGGAAGAACCACTGCACTAGATACCGAAAGAAGTGCAGAAATTGCATCATTACGGTCAAGGACTTGGAGGAATCTAGGAAATCCAAGTGATGGCAGAAAGTTGATCAACAAAAAGCATACCACAACTCCCAAAAGATCGTGAATCCGGGCTAGATGGGAAGAAAAATTTATAACAAAAATGTGGTACCTGACTTGACATAACATAGCAAACACTAAGAAACATTTAAAGATGAGCCAAATGCCTGGGGTCCTGTGTGGCCCCTTTCCTTGTGTTAGGATATGCCTTTGCATACATGAGAGGCTAGGGTGGAGTCGAGCAAAAGAGTGGAACTCCAGATGAACAAAACAAAACAAAACAAAACACCAAAAGTATATTGTGGTTAGAGTTAAATAGCCTCAGTCATTTAAAAATGGAGCAATCTCATTCCAAGAAAGAGCAATGGGAAATAACCCCATAGCTTTTATTCATTTCTAATGCTTTCCAGTCTCCAGGCAAGCTCTCACTATTCTGCAAAAGGGTTAACAGACTTATAAAGAACTGCGAGAAGTCATTTCAAAGGATCAGTGCACTGACAGGCTTATACTAATTTTGAAGTCTATCTGTATGTTTTCATATGAATTATTTAAAGTAATTCACACTCGTTTAACACGATGACTCATGTCTTCTTTCGGTCTCTATGTAGTATTCTTGTTGTTGTTGTTGCTGTAGTCCGAAGACAACTTTTTGGCTTTCTGCTTTGTTTGCACTTGTGAGAAAGGCAAAGGAAGTTTTTAAAACCTGTTAATGTCTGCTTGTTTATATAGTCAATTTTTTTAAATGGACTAATTTCGTGCCCTCTTCTTCCTTGTTGTGAGTTTCCATGTGTAATCAGTAGACACTAAGTACTTTATTAGGATAGTACTGATTTTTTTTCCATAGCCCTGGAGCCATTTTACACTCTTTTTTTCATTAGGACCTTCACACATGGTATTTTCAGTAAATTTTATTTCTTGGGATCTGGTCTTTTTCCATTTAACTCAAGTTTTTCCCTGATTTGCTTTTAGATTATATAACTGTTGCCAAATTTGACATGGTTTTATAAAAACTACCACTACCTCTCCTGATGTGGAATTAATATTTTAGTTTATCCACCCAGGAGAAATATCAAGAGTACCCATTCAAGTGACAAAATTAAAAATTTTTTCATCCAGCCATGGACTGGAAAGAATAACTGATTTTACCGTTCACTTGCTTGACCTGACATTAATTTTCCATTCCCATGACAATCAACCCACAATCAACAAGTATCAGTTGAATGCCTACAATTCAGAAAGCAAAGGACTGTGCCAGGGCTTGAGCATGAGATCCATTAATATCTCCCCACTCCTTCTTTTCCTGTTTTGAAGATGGTGTTGGAAGCTGACCCAGCACCATTTGTCACCTCCCCACTTCCCACATACACCTCCTCCTAGCAGACAGAATCTGCCATCCAATATGGAGACTGCAGATGTCAGGTACATAATTTCCCAGCTTCTCTTATATTTGGTGCATGGACACGTGGCCCTCCATGGCCACTGGGACCTGAAGAGAACTCTACTGAGACTGGGGTGAGAAATAAGGCAAGAAGAACATAGTTCTTCTCTTTAATAAGAAGGATTTGGAGTACAGTTTTTCCTTTCAGCCTTTTTTGTACAGTTGTTTAAAATAATATGCCAAGTGATTTGGCAGCCATCTTGCAATCATGAGGGGGAAAAGCTTAAGAACCAAAACCAACATTCTGAGGACGACAGAGCAGAAAGTAGAAGAGCTTGAGTCTTCAATGACATTTTGAGCCATTGAATCTTCAATGACATTTTGAGCCATTGAACTAAACCTGGAATTACCCTGCCTCTGTATTTTATATCATGTGGAATAATGATTGCACTTCTTATCATATCCATCTTTAGTTGGGTAGTTTATTTTGCAACTGAAGGCTAATATATAAGGTAATTAGCCAACTGATATGCCTCCTTAATTATTATTCTTCCTTCAAAAAACTGAGACATTAATGCCTTCCCAACTTCCCTCCATAGCATCTTCGACAACCCCCAGGCAAGCATGCCCATTCTCATCTTCTGCCAGGTGGAACAAAGCAACTTTACTTTCAATTCCCATGTTACCCTGGCATACAGCCACTTATTGTCCTACAAACAGCTTAGGTTCTCAAATTTCCATCTCATCTAATAGCTTTCAAATCCAATGCAACAGTGTCTAGTTGATGTGACCACTTTCCCCATCTGTTGGTGGTAGGCAAGTTAAGTGCTTTTACTAAGAAGGGGACTTCATTCACACTGGGAAAGACAATGATAGTAGTTTAAAGTTCAGAAACAGAGGCAATTCTATGCTGCATTATATTGAAGTCATCAATGTATTAGTCTCCTCCTCAAGGTCATAAACCCCTTAAATGAATGGATTGTGCCTTTTCCCTTCCTTTCATCTCAATTCCTCCAGTGCCCTGTGGAGAGGTTAGCAGCCTAGCATAGTAGCTCCTCTGTTACTGTTTGTCAAAATGATAATTATAGAATTTAAACCTTAAAACTCAGTAACACTTTAGAGATCCTCTGATGTAAACTCTTACTCTTACAGGTAAAGGTACTGAAGTCTGGAGAGTTTACATAACTTCTCCAATAATAAAGTAAGAGCAAAGCTAGAACTACCACCAGGTCTTACTGTCTCTTAATCCAGTGCCCTCTGTATTCAACCAGAGGATGGATGTATTTGTAACCTAGGTGAACAGAAAGTATACCTGTCAAAATATAACTACAAGTGCATGCAGATACACTAAATGCCATCCACTGTTGCAAGAGGGGAGAAAATATTTTGGACTGGGATGGTCAAGATTGGCTATTATATATGTCAGGTAGCACAATAGTCTGGATTCTTGACTTTATTGCCTTCACCCTTCTGACATAAGCTTGGAGAGGGCCTCTCTGACTTTCCAATCTAAATTTAGAAAGCACCCCATTTTTTCTCTCCAAGCACCTTCTACATTTTCACTTCTCTCAACCCCCCACTTCACATTGCTCATTTATTTATATCTTTGTTTGTTTGTTTGTTTCATTTGAATCTCTTCCAGGAGGGTAAGGGCCATGTCTACTCTACTCCCCACTCTATATTCAGCACCTCACACAGCTATGGATACAGGGTAGACACTCAATATCTAATTGGTCATTAATTTATTCAACGACATTCCAGAAGATGGGAGTACAAAGATAAAAAAGGCAGACAAAACTCCCGCCCTCTTAGAGCTTATATTCTACTGGAGAAAGACAGAAAATGAGCAATATAACATAAGCACAATACTGCATATTTAAGGAATTTCAGATGGCATCAACATGATGATGCACTGTTTTGTTACTTTTATGTCTAAACAAAGAAGAATACATCACAAACTTTGCCCTGCTTGTTGATGTGTCGATGTATAATAAGTTCAGAGATATAAAAATATGAATGAAGGGGAATCTTAGAAATGATGAAATATAGTATATTGTACATTAGATGATGACAAGGGTTGCAGTGAAAAATAAAGTCATTTAGGATGTGTCGAGAGAGAGTTCCCTGAAGTGATACATGAATTAGGTTGGAATCAGATACACAGGGACAGTGGGATATCAGAGGAGCAAGTAGTCATAAAGAATTGATACATTAATTAAGAACCAACCTTGTATGTACACGGTAGGTAGTAACTTCCGTGGCAGATATATCTTAAACCCAGCCCTGGCAATCATTTGTTGTGTGGGCTTGAGTAAGTTTTTGAGTCTCGGTTCCTAATTTGGAAAATGGGTATTATAAAATGTGACATTTGAGATAATGTATGTAAAAGAACTTGAACTTCATGGATACTTAATAGATTATAGTTTTTCATACTTTTATCATTTTATTCAGTAACTCCTGAATTGAATTTTAGTTGATTTTCTGTTTGTTCGTTAGTTGTTTGTTTGTTTTAACTGTTGGACCCTCGCCTTGCCTTGCAGGGCTGGGCTTTCTCCCCTCTATTAACACTGTGTTTGTCTTTACACCTTCTGTTTCAACTTGTCCCTTATCTGTCTTCCCTACTAGATTATAAATTCTTTGAACATGTGAACCCCAGACAAAGGGAAAGTTTTCAATAAAGCCCTGGTGATGAATGCACTGGGCATCCATCCATCACTCAACAAAACTTCTTTTGAGTGCTAACTGGTGATAGTTTTGGAGGAGAATACTACTCCTTGGACTACATAGGAATATCCCATGGACTATATAGGTCAGTACTCATCTAGGGTTTTCCCCATCATACTAGTTAATCTCTACCAAAGGCAGTTACTCCTTTCAGTTTGATTTGGATGAGCCATTCCAGCAGTTCCTTCCCATGGTAAGCTGTTAACTTTATAAGGATCTAAAGAGATTGCAAATGTTTCTCAACATTTTTGTATGGGTGCCAGAATTTACATCCACCGCTGCTCCATGGGAGGCTTGCCTATTAGGTAATGCAAAACAACAGGGGGATGATTGGTTTCCCTGCGTCATTTAGACAAGTATGCCCTGGACAGCATGGGCTCAGCTGTCGGCCCACAAGCTGATGTGCCAACCTGCAAAGTCACTTCTTCGAAAATTGTTTAGCTTTTTTTAGTTCTGACGAAGTGAATAGGGCATTAGAAAATGTCTAAAACCAAACTCCCCATTGAAATTTTGAGGTCTCTAAGCAAAAATAACCTTCTTCTGGACTTGCAGGTCAAGAAACCATTAGAAAGAAATCATCTCAGCTGCCCAAGGATGCTCTCAAGTCCAGCCACCCAGGAGCCAAAGCCAACACCACTTTGATGCAGATGGGTAGTTAGCCAGAAAAGGTAGAGTTCCAATGTCAGACTCTCTCTGCTTCTCCAGCCTGGGAGTGAAGGGAGTGGAAGATGGGAGGAGAGGAATGTGGGCCAGAGAATCAACAAAGTGCAACACGCCTCATAGTCAAGTCAGCAGGCAGAGTCCTTTAATGTTATTCATCAGTTTTTTCACCATGCAGAGAGCCAGCCCCTGTATCAGATGAGCCACTTGTAGTCTTCTATCCTGACACCTGCCCATAGGCCTCAAAAAATTAGGAATAAAAGAATTCTAATAACAGTTGAAAATCACCTTTAGTCTATAGAAGCTTATTGTCAAATGATGGAATTGAGTTAAACAAAAACATCTAGCAAAAGAATGTAATATAGGGGCACCTGGGTGGCTCAGTCAGTTAAGCGTCTGCCTTCGGCTCAAGGTCACGATCTCAGGGTCCTGGGATCAAGGCCCGTTCGGTGGGGAGTCTGCTTCTCGCTCTCCCTCTGCCCACTGCCCCTGCTTGTGCTAGCTTGCTCTTTCTCTCTCTCTCAAATAAATAAATAAAATCTTTAAAAAAAATAATGTAATGTATATAAATATCAAATCATTATGTTGTATAACTGAAATAAATACGGTGTTGCATATCACTTATTTTTCAATAAAAAGGTAATAAAAATATGATGGAGGGCGCCTGGGTGGCTCAGTTGGTTAGGTGACTGCCTTCGGCTCAGGTCATGATCCTGGAGTCCTGGGATCGAGTCCCGCATTGGGCTCCCTGCTCAGCAGGGAGTCTGCTTCTCCCTCTGACCCTCTTCCCTCTCATGCTCTCTATCTCTCATTCTCTCTCTCTCAAATAAGTAAATGAAAATCTTTAAAAAAAATAAAAATAAAAATAAATAAAAATATGATGGAGTATGACAGTTTTGAAATAATCTAGAGTTCAAGCTCTTATTTTTTAAGATATTTATTTATTTATTTATTTATTTATTTATTTATTTATTTAAGAGCAAGAGCATGCAAGCCAGAGAACACAAGCAGGGGGAGCAGCAGAGGGAGAGAGAGAAGTGAACTTTCCACTGAGCAGGGAGCTCGATATGGGGCTCGATCCCAGGACCCTGAGATCCGAAGGCAGCCGCTTTACCAAGTGAGCCGCCCTGGTGCTCCTAGAGTTCAAGCTCTTGATTTAATTTTTATCCCATTTCTCGCTAACTGTACCACCCTGGACTGGTCACTGGTCCTCCCAGTGCTACTTTCCTCATCATAGAAATACCGTCATATTTTAGCCAATCTACCTATCAGTTATTGGGAGGATTAAATGATTAAATGATCTACTGATATTTTGTTGACTTAAGAACACTGTACACATGTTGGATTTGGTCTTATGGCTTAAATGATAAAATGGTAGGGTGTATTTAAAGATACTGTGACAATATAGAAATACTTTATGAATAAGAGCACCATTCCTATTTCAACTTTTGACAATTTGAAACAAAAGAAGATTCTGTGGACCTGTGGTCCACACCATCCTGTCACCTTCCCCCTAATCTTTGTCTGGGTGTGAACAGGACAATCTCTGGATTGTCTGCTTTATTTGCAATGTGTGTGGTATGGCTAGGCAGATACGGGGCAAATAATGGCTCCTTTACGTATTGCACTGGCTTATGTTATGTGAAATTAAGGATGTAAAGTACTTTAAAAAGAATAAAGTGGTTTACAAATGGTGTCTTCAGAGGTATCTAAAAAGCCTGAGCCGCCACTGCTCATAAAGCAAGAGTAGCACCTAGCATTCAAAATCATCCACATCTTTCCTTCAGCCCCTTCCTTCCCTGCAGCATCAGCACCCATGACAAGGTCCTCTCCCAACTGTGCTGCTCACCTTCCCTCTGCTGGGACCAGGCACCCTGCAGCGCTGGCTCATCCACCCTGACACACAACAACCCCCTCTCTCCCAGGGTCTTCAATAGCCTGGTGTTTCCTGCCTGGAATCCACTTCCATCTCCTATCTGCCTCTCAAAGGCCTGCTAATCTTTCAAAGCCCCTCTTCTTCAGGAAGCCTTTCTAGGTGTCCCCACAACACACCCACCCAATCCTATTTCAAATGCATCTTTTACACCCCCTAAGCCCCTAAAGACTTCATACCATGTTTATATCACTGTGCCTTCTGACCTCCTGCACCATTTCCTTCCTACAACTTTTTTAAAAGCACGTGTAGCCAAGCTCTGATGAAGAGACTGAGTCATCCACTCCCAGAAGACAAGGAAGACATATGGACATCTGCTGTTGGTCTTTTTTACGGTGCTTCGTGCAGGGCTGAACACACCGTAGGCACTCCTAGACACCTGTTCAAGAGGTTGCCACGAGATTTCTTATTTTAAATATCTATACTTTTAAACAGGTAGCACCGACAGTCTTCGAAAATATAAAATCTCTCCAGTCAATGGCCTAGACAGCCATGAAACCCCGCCTAAGGTACAATCATTCTAAAGCAATACATCAATGGATTGATTATAGGTAAGTGCTGATGTTTGTGGAGAGCTCCCTGCTTGCCAGGCATTGTTCTAAGCGCTCTGCAGATATTTGCCCATTTAATACTCGGAACAATTCTAAGAAGTAAATAATATTATTAGTGTCCCTGTCATATAGATAGAGAAACAGAGATGCAGAGAAATGAAATCACATAGAGCAAGGCAGCAGGTTTTCAAATACAAGCAGACCCACAGCTATATTGCTTTTCATCTAAAAGGGCCCCAGATGACTTGACCACATTCACTACTAAACTACCAAAGCTTCATCCTACGCTATCTGAATCTAATCTTACATGGTTTTTTTTTTTTTTTTTTTTTTAAGATTTTATTTACTTGAGAGAGAGAAGGAGATAGAGAGAGACAGCATGGGGGGGGGGTCAGAGGAAGAAGCAGACTCCCTGCCGAGCAGGGACCCCGATGCGGGACTCGATCCCGGGACTCCAGGATCATGACCTGAGCCGAAGGCAGTCGCTTAACCAACTGAGCCACCCAGGCGCCCACATGGGTGTTTTTTTTTAAGAGGTGACCAAAACCCCCTCCTCCACACTTCTCACTGTGCCTGCCCCTTGGGACTTCTGCTTTTGTGTTCCTTTCTTCTCCCCTACATCTAACAACGACAAAAGGAACAGTGAAGTTTCCTTCAAATGTAAACTGTGGTAAGTACCAGGTTGTTTGGAAAACCAAGGAGCTACTGAATCAGTCACTGTTTGCCGCTTCCTCTAACAAATATCGCTTTGAGATTCTAGGATGACTCAACCACACATCCCGCACCTGCCAAGCACAATCAGCTGCCCTGAGATCCAAGCCGTTCTGAGTGTACACAGTTTCCCAGGGCGAGCCCATTTATAGTCCCGGTCAGTAAAATGATGCCCTAGGGAGGAGAAAACAACCCTCATTTATTTAACATTGAAAATTCAGGATCGGTATCTTAGACAAGCACCCAGGAAACAGACATTGCAATATGACAAATACAACATTATTATGAGTAACCAAGGTACCAACATCTCTTTAAAATCCAGCAGAAAAGAGGTTCATCATATTCCAAATCAATCTCCCTCCTGGAGTCAGAGGCTAGGAAGCTTCTGAAATTCAATGCAAAATTTACGTGAGCCGACGTACACTTTTTTGGCCAAGGGTCTCACAGCTTTCATGAATTTGAAAGCCCCTGCCATGAGGCTTGCTCATGACAAGGCAGCATCCCTGCTGGGCACTGACCAGAGTTAGAACCACTAAGACATCATTTCTAGGTCTGGCCTTTGGTCCCGTTGTACAAAGTCCTCCCAGTTGGTCTGGTTTCAAAGTGCAAGGATGACTTGGCCTCTACTGGAACTCCTCCCAGCAGAAGCAATATGCCTCTTGAGAGAAGAAATCATAGCACAGATAACGTCCTTCCTACTGGGACCCAGAGGGTGACCTTAACTGTTCTTGAGTTCCCCTGCTCCCACCTGCCTAAGTCTCACTGACTGCCACGTGGCGCCTACAGAAATAGGAACCTTCAAAGGCCATTTCACGTATCTGAGGACAAATGGTAATGACAGGATTTGGGTTGCTTTTCGTTCACACATTGTTTATTTTCCTCCAGAGCCAAATCCTATCCTTTCTCTTCTGTATTCTGAGCTCCTCCCTGCACACGACTTTTCCCTCTGTCCGTTCCCTTGCTCTGGGTTCTTGTTATTTTGTCTGTAATTTATTTTAAAATATATCCACCCAGTATGACGTTATATACACATTAGTCAGGTTAATCTAGTCTCTACAGGTAGACAGTGACTTAACCAGGATTCCCACTTTCCAGGAGGTAAATTAGCATCTCATGAGAAGGTCCATATTCCGGGAATTCAGCCCTATCCATCTCCTGGCACCAAAAGACTCTGTTACTTAACATGATGGTGGTATAACGCTCTCTTATTTGGTGAAATTATGGGTATTCAAGGCACTGGATTGGCTAAAGCATGCATTCTTAATGGGAGCAATATATTCCGCGGGGGCACAATTTGTTACAGGGGGTGGAGTGAAAAAAGTTTGAGATATTGCAAGGGTTTTATGTTTCTCAAAAACACAACCCTACTTGAAAAAAATCTTACGCTTCAGTATCTAATTTCTCTCTTTAAATTGAATTAAATTAACTTAAAGTTTTCTTCTTTGGGAGCAATAATGAAAAAACAAGTGGGGAAACACTGGGTTAAAGTATTTTAATACCCTCTCTACCTTTGTAGGAATACAGAATATAGCCAGTTCTTTGCCCTTTCTTTTTAGAATTGGTGAGTATGATGATAGCTGTGGACTGGTCTATATATATGGCCTTTATTATGTTGATATCCTTTCCTTCTATACCTAATTTGTTGAGAGCTGTTTTTTTTTATCATGAAAAGTTGCTGAACTTTGTCAAATGCTTTTTCTGCATCTATTGAATGATCATATGGTTTTTATTCTGCTCTCTGTTAATGTGGCTTATTGATTTGCCTACGTTGAGGCATTCTGGCATCCCAGGGATAAATCCCACTTGATCATGGTGTAGGATCCTTTTAATATGCTGTCAAATTCAGTTTGCTAATATTTTGTTGAGGATTTTTGCATCAATTTTTATTGGGGAATATTGGCTTATACTTTTCTTTTCTTGTAGCATCCTTGTTTGGCTTTGGTATCAGGGTAATGCTGGCCTCATATAATGAGTTTGGAAGTGTTCCTTCCTCTTCGATTTTTGGAAGAATTTGAGAAGGATTGGTATTAATTCTTCTTTTAATGTTTGGTATAATTCACCCAAGAAGTCATCTGGTCCTGGGCTTGTATTTGTTTGGAGATTTTTTATCACTGATTTGATCTCCTTATTAGCAACTGATCTATTTAGACTTTCAATTTCTTCCTGACTCCGTCTTAGCAGGTTGTATGTTTCTAAGAATTTTTCCATTTCTTCTAGGTTGTCCAGTTTGTTGGCATGTAGACTCTTATGATCCTTTGTATTTCTTTGGTACCAGTTATCATACTCAATGGTTTGACTTTTCTTTAGGAGCAGGAACAAGACAGAGATGCTCAATCTCACCACTTCTATTCAACATAGTACTGACAATTAAGAAAAAGAAAAAAATTGGAAAAGAAGAAGTAAAATGACCTCTGTTTGCAGTTGATAAGATCTTATATACAGAAAACCCTAAAGAGTCCACCAAAAAATCTGTTAGAACTAACAAATTCAGTAAAGGTGCAGGGTACAAAATAAACACACAAAAATCAATTGCATTTCTATCGCAAACAATGAACTATCTGAAAGAGAAATTACGATAGCAATCTCCTTTTCAGTAGTATCCAAAATGAGAAGACATTTAGGAGTAAATATTTTAGGATCTGTGCCCTAGGTTTGATCCCTGAACTGTGCCGTATTCCTGTGGCTGCATCCTCCCACTGAATATTGTTATAATTGCCTCAGGTCAACCTATAACACAAACTGTGGTTAGAAGACTAAAAATGTGATGAGAGCTGAGACTTTGTCAAAGTATAAATTCATATTGTGTGACCATTGGAGGTCTTCTTGCTAATAAATATATCTGTACATATAGCAGATTTTGACCTAAGAAGAGCAGCTAACCTTCATCTACTTTTAACTGTTGGCTGTTACCAACATATACCAAATACCTAATTATTCTGCAGGACAGAATTTACTTCAAGCTTTAGAAAATCCTCAAATTCATTATAAGCAGCAAAGCTAGTAGTTAAGCTCTAGAGATAGACTCTCTGGACTTAAATCCATTCATTAGCTGCTGATCTTGTGCAATTTACTTAACTTCCCAGAGCCTCAGTCCTCTTGTTAGTAAAATGGGAAGAATCGTTCTACATCATGGACATTAATAAATATAAGACACTTAGCCCAGTGTCTTAGTGACTTTCAAAAATGTTCTCATTATTAATTAATTAATTAATTAATTAATTATATTACCATTACTTTGGGGAACAATTAAACCTCAAGTATCTAGAAAAATATGTAGAAACTTAAAAAAATGTAAAAGTTTATGTACTCTTAGCACAAATGTTTCGTTTTTACATATTTGCTTATTTTGCCATTTAGCTCTCTTGTATCCTTCTGACATGTTAGTCACTTACTCCAAACATAGGATCCAAGGAAAGATCCTTTATTAGTAGTATTGGAAATTCACACAGCACTTCCAGACTAATGAGCCCTTTCACATACATTATCTGATTCTCCTGGTATCCTTAGGAAGTAGGTACAGCTTCATTAGGTAGCTAGAATATTCATTTTACAGACGATGAAATCAGAGGCTCAGAGAAACTAGGTGATTTGACCAAAGACACTTGGATATAAATGACAGAGCTAAGGAGTTATGTCCTCTCCTCGAGCTGCTGAGAACAAGAGACACTCCGTTATGGTCTGGTGAGATTTGTGTTCCTTTTTCCCAGCTTCCCCACCCAGAGATATCAGGAATTTGGCAAAACCTTCGACAGACATTTCAACGAGGAAATTGCGATGTGTGTTGCATGTGCAGAAAGGCTTGACGTATGTTTTCCTCTGCTCAAGTGTGCAGGGTATACTATTTAATATAATTGAGTTCTTTTATTAAAAGCTTTTATCAAAGAATGTCCATCTCAGCTCCTAAGGGTTTGATGATGATTATCCTGATGACAACTACTTCTTACTTCCTGTGGTCCTCCCGCTTCCATTCTAACTGCATCACCGGCGACAAAACATGATCTTTTTGCATGTATGTCAAATCACTTCATCCAAATCTTTTTTTTTAAAGATTTGTATTTATTTATTTATTTAAGAGAGAGCGCAAGAGAGAAAGAGCATGAGTGGGGGGAGGGGGAGAGGGAGAAGCAGACTCCCCGCTGAGCAGGGAGCCCTACAGGGGGCTCAATCCTGGGACTCCAGAATCATGACCTGAGCAGAAGGCAGACACTTAACCAACTGGGACACCCAGGTGCCCCTCACTTCACCCACATTGTAAGATAGGCCAGTGGCTTCCCTGCCTTTCTAAAGTGCTCAATCTTTACTCTGACCCTCCTGATATTGCATGGTTTGGTCCTGCCCACCCCTCTGGCCACCGGTGGTTTAAATCTCCCTCTTATTCTCTTAGCTCTAGTCCACTGACATCTCTCATCTGGGGTACCCCACTTATTCTTGGCTTCATCTGGAAGACTTTGACCCCACCTCCTGGAATAAGTCTCATCATTCCATTGTCCAATCAGAAGCTGCTTCTTCAGAGAGCTCTTCCCTAAGAAGCTCAGCTAAAGGGCCCCTTCTTAGCTAAACACGATTATACTAACTAGTGTGGACTTAACTCTCTTAACCACTCTCTGCAGTTGACTTATCCACCGTCTGAAGAGTTTATTTCCAGGTTTACTTCATTACTCTCTTGCCCTAACCTGACCAGAAGCTTCAAATGTGTGGGCTGTATCAGGGGTACAATGTCTGTCTGGAGGCTACTAGGTACTAAGTAAATATCTGTTGAACAAATGAATGATACGTTACTTTATTTGTATTGAAACAGATTTTCTTCCCTGGTTTGTTAATGGCGTTCCTTCAGCTGAATGTTAAATAACTATGTTCCCCTCTTTAGTTTATCTTCACCTCGAGAGATTCTATTCGGCTAAGCCTTTTATAGGCAAACTCCTGTTTCAGGAAGCAGTTCTCTCTTGTGGGCTAGTTTCTCTGAAGACTATCTCATCAAAAGCTTTGTTTCTAAAGGTTTGTTTTAGTTAGAAGAGGGGAGTTTCCCAGATAGACACACCTAATTGACTATCAAGAGAATAGTTCTGCAGGTTCTTATCTATCATATTTGTATGAGCCAGGTGCAGACAAGTTACGGGCGGGGGTGGGGGAGGGTGGGGAAGGGGAAAAGCTTTGCATCTAGACACTAGAGGTGACCAAATTTCCTGAAGGATTTTTGAAGAGGAACTCTGAGGGTGTATGCAGTATTCCTTAACACTCTTCAGGTATAAACGTTTGTTTGTTCAGAAGCCTCCGGGTGAGTAGTGGTTTGGGATATACATCCCTGTTTAATCAAGGAACCAAGTTTCTCGGGAATGAGTAGGCACCAGATGGATATCTGAGTTTCAGGCAACCCTAGTTGAAGTGACTAGAGTGATTGGCAGACAAGGTCAAAGTGTTTATAAACAGGGGGTTATGTCCCCTTCTCGGGCTGCTGAGAACAGCAGACAATCTGCTATGGTCTGTTGAGATTTTTGTTCCTTTTTCCCAGCTTCCCCACCTAGAGGTATCAGGAATTTGTCACAAACTTTGACAAAGAGGAAATTGTGATGTGTGTTGCATGTGTAGAAAGGCTTGACATATGGTGCTCTTCTATTGACAGCATTTATCAAAGAATGCACAAGATTTCCTCCCAGCGAGCAGCTGCCCGACCTCATATGGTCAGAGAAACCAGAATCCGTAAGTGGGTGATGCATTCTAGAATGTGATGTAGGCATAAATTGGAACTGCCAGAACCATGGAGTCTACTTCATCAGATGGAAGAGAGGGAAAGAAAGTCCAAAAAAGGAGGAAAAAAGAAATTGGCAGGAGAGAAAAAGACTTACCTTACAGTTTTATATCTGTAATGTTTATGGAGCACTATGCAGCAAATCCTAACTTCCCTGGAAATTTAAGCATAGGATTGTGAGTCTAGAAAGACAAGGGTAGAACTATGCTGCTAAGGAAGGGATCAGATCGGATCGAGTTGCAACCCCCTCTCAGCTCCTTGCTACAATTCATAGGTTGAAGCCCTAACCATCAATGTGCCTGAATTTGGAGAAAGGGCTTCTAGGAGGCAATTAAGAATAAAAGAGTTCATGAGGGTGGAACCCTAGTCCAGTATGATGGGTGGCCTTTTAAGAAAAGGAAGACAGATCTCTCTCTCCCAACAGGCACAAAGAAGAGGTTCTCTGAACACACAGGGTGATGGTGGCCACATACAAGCTTGGAAGCTAGGACTCACCAGAAGCTGGCACCCTGATCTTGGACTTTCAGCCTCCAGAACTGTAAGAAAATAAATGTCTGCTGTTTAAGCCCCCCCAGTCTATGGTGTTCTGATCCGGCAGCCTAAGCGGACTAAGACATATTTCTCCCCTCCACTTCTTGAGATGTTGTAGCAGTTGCTGAGCACTGAATTGTAAAGGAGGCAACTCTCCTTATCGATCTCATTTTGAAAGACCAGGCTTCCCACTTAAACTGTGCAGGGCTCCTTCTATGCCATGGACAGGGGTTACAGGGAATAATATTAACTCGTTTTACTGATCCCCACCCCCTCTCCGAAAGTGGTATGATTAAGAATAGTAAAGTATTTGGGAGACAATTTGGCAGTACCTCTCAAAAGCAGCTTTTGTCAAGGGGCGGGGAGGTCTGAAGTGAAATGGAGATTGACCCTCCATTCTATATGTGTCCATACTATTTGAATTTTTACCATATGCAGGGATTTAAAAAGTTGAAACCTAGTTAAACTAATACAAATACTTTTGCATTTACGCTGTAATTTTTAGTTTCAGAGGGCTTTTCCCTGCATGTCTGGTTTGGACCCATCGCTCTAAGACGTTGGCAGGGTGAAGTTCAAAGAATGCCATCTCATGGCAGCTATCCTGATCAAGTCACTCTCATGCTTAAAACCCTCCAGTGCTTCTGATGGTCCTTTGGAAAAAGACGAGACTCGATGACACTTTGCAGCCTGACCACCATCCACTAACCTCTCCAACCACTTCCAGTCCCCACGGCACCCTGCTCTCCAGGTACCAGCCATCCTCAGCTGCGTCAGGTTCTTTCCAATTGCACCTGCTTCCTCCCTGTCCTCCCTGCTCAAACATCCCCCCGCCTACATGACCGTCTCTCCACGGGTTAATACTCATTTTACTTTTTAAAGTACGGGCTCCTCCATCATGCAGCACACTGTCCTATTTGTATCTACGTATTTGTGTGACGGCTGGATTGTCAGCTTTCAATGAAATGGTTGTTATAATTGCATGAGGGACACCCTGGTGTTACACCACCACTGAGTGGGGAATAAACTAGTTCCTACTGACACCTGGTCTGACACCATCGAGCAGATCCTTAAGTCACTGATGACTGACTCAGTCGGAAAGTGCTCCAGCTCTACGCCCTTGCCTTTCTGTCCATTATTGGTATAAAGCAAGTACCTGTGCACTCCTGCCTGTAGTCTGCAACACCTTCAAAGTCAAATAGCTTTTGTCTAGAACACAAATATTGTCAAAATCGTGTTTCCTAGTGAAGAAATTGGCAACCAGGAATAAAAGAAAAGAAAATCACTAGGCTAGCTGCATGGTATTTCTCCTTCTTCTGGTCTTTCTCCTATAAAATCAGAGAAGTCTTCCTTTTAATAACAACGAAATAATAAGGAATATGTTTTTGCTCTTCATTAATAACCTTTCATTTACATAATCTCAGAACTAGTATTTCCAATTTTCAGGGGAGGGGACTTAGGGGCAAGATGATGTAGACACTTGATCAGTTGCTTCAGAGCCCACGGCCTGCCTTGTCTCCCAAATGACCTAAATCAATGCCTGCCCTGAGTTTCAGTCATTTCCATCACGATGATGATTAAAGCAGCCTTCTGTATCAGGAGCTTTGCTGCCGTGCTAAGGAGATGAGGTGCTGGCCTCATGGGAGCTCCCACTTTCAGGCACTGTTTCTCTTAGCCTTAGGAGGGGCAGACATGGAGGCAGGGATGGTCAGAAATACAGGGAGTGAAAATGTGTTCATCACAGGGCCCAAGTCAAAAGGGCTCAGGTAAGAGAAGATGAGACTTATCTGATGAGGTGTCACCGAGAAAGTCAGCATCACACATATCTGGTGGCCAGGAACAGAAGGTTAAATTTACGGGACACTCCATTTAATGTCACCAGTGGTCTCTGCCAATGAGGGATCTGTCACAGGAAGATGAACGTAGTCTGCCAAGTTAATGTTCGAACGTCCCCCTTTGGGTTCAGGCCCAAATCCCTGGGTCCATTCCAATTTAAGCTTTGGAGTGTGCTGGGCCTGTGCCCATTGTGGTGGGTCACCTGGGAGGACCCAGGGGCATCAGCCAGATTGCCCCAGGAATACAACAAATGAAGTGACCAGTAACTCATAGTGTCTGTTTCCTGTCAGTCAGTGGTTAATAAATGACCCTGAAATACACAGTCAATAGACAGTCGATTTTGTGATTCCAGATAAATGGTGCCCCGGCTTGTCTCAAGATTACAGGTAATTACACACACACATATGCACCCACACACACCAACCACCACTACCACTACCACTATTAGTAGTTATAGTAACTCCCAATAGTTCTAAAGAGCCAGACACTGAGCTAAAAGCTTCAAGGAAGGGCTAAATGCCCCAATCAAAAGACATAGGCTATCAGATTGGATTAAAAAACAAGACCCATTGATATGCTGTCTGCAAGAGACTCATTTTAGACCCAAAGTCACCCCCAGATTGAAAGTGAGGGGGTGGAAAACCAGTTACCATTCTAATGGACACCAAAACAAAGCTGGGGTGGCAATCCTTATATCAGACAAATTAGATTTTAAACCAAAGACTGTAATAAGAGATGAGGAACGGCACTATATCCTACTTGAAGGGTCTATCCAACAAGAAGATCTAACAATTGTAAATATCTATGCCCCTAACATGGCAGCAGCCAATTATATAAGGCAATTAATAACAAAAGCGAAGAAACACATTGACAACAATACAATAATAGTGGGGGACTTTAACACCCCCCTGACTGAAATGGACAGGTCATCTAAGCAAAAGATCAACAAGGAAATAAAGACTTTAAATGACACACTGGACCAAATGGACTTCACAGACATATTCAGAACATTCCATCCCAAAGCAACGGAATACACATTCTTCTCTAGTGCCTATGGAACACTCTCCAGAATAGATCACATCCTAGGTCACAAATCAGGTCTCAACCGGTACCAAAAGATGAGGATTATTCCCTGCATATTTTCAGACCACAGTGCTTTGAAACTAGAACTCAATCACAAGAGGAAAGTCGGAAAGAACTCAAATACATGGAGGCTAAAGAGCATCCTACTAAAGAATGAATGGGTCAACCAGGAAATTAAAGAAGAATTGAAAAAATTCATGGAAACCAATGAAAATGAAAACACAACTGTTCAAAATCTTTGGGATGCAGCAAAGGCAGTCGTGAGAGGAAAGTATATAGCAATACAAGCCTTTCTCAAGAAACAAGAAAGGTCTCAAATACACAACCTAACCCTACAACTAAAAGAGCTGGAGAAAAAAAACAGCAAATAAAGCCTAAACCCAGCAGGAGAAGAGAAATAATAAAGATCAGAGCAGAAATCAATGAAATAGACACTAAAAGAACATTAGAACAGATCAATGAAACTAGGAGCTGGTTCTTTGAAAGAATTAACAAGATTGATAAACCCCTGGCCAGACTTATCAAAAAGAAAAGAGAAATGACTCAAATCAACAAAATCATGAATGAAAGAGGAGAGATCACAACCAACACCAAAGAAGTACAAACAATTATAAAACATATTATGAACAACTCTATGCCAGCAAATTAGATAACCTGGAAGAAATGGATGCATTCCTAGAGATGTATCAACTACCAAAATTGAACCAGGAAGAAATAGAAAACCTGAACAGACCTATAACCACTAAGGAAATTGAAGCAGTCATCAAAAATCTCCCAACAAACAAAAGCCCAGGGCCAGATGGCTTCCCAGGGGAATTCTACCAAACATTTAAAGAAGAATTAATACCTATTCTCCTGAAACTGTTCCAAAAAATAGGAATGGAAGGAAAACTTCCAAACTCATTTTATGAGGCCACCATTACCTTGATCCCAAAACCAGACAAAGACCCCATCAAAAAGGAGAATTACAGACCAATATCCTTGATGAACATGGATGCAAAAATTCTCACCAAAATACTAGCCAATAGGATCCAACAGTACATTAAAAGGATTATTCACCATGACCAAGTGGGATTTATCCCTGGGCTGCAAGGTTGGTTCAACATCTGCAAATCAATCAACGTGATACAATACATTAACAAAAGAAAGAACAAGAATCATATGATCCTCTCAATAGATGCAGAAAAAGCATTTGACAAAGTACAGCATCCTTTCTTGATCAAAACTCTTCAGAGTATAGGGATAGAGGGTACATACCTCAATATCATAAAAGCCATCTATGAAAAACCTACAGCGAATATCATTCTCAATGGGGAAACGCTGAGAGCTTTCCCCCTAAGGTCAGGAACGCGGCAGGGATGTCCACTCTCACCACTGCTATTCAACATAGTATTAGAAGTCCTAGTCACAGCAATCAGACAACAAAAAGAAATCAAAGGCATCCAAATCGGCAAAGAGGAAGTCAAACTCTCACTCCTAGCAGATGATATGATACTTTATGTGGAAAACCCAAAAGACTCCACTGCAAAACTGCTAGAACTCATACAGGAATTCAGTAAAGTGGCATATAAAATCAATGCACAGAAATCAGTGGCATTCCTATACACCGACAACAAGACAGAAGAGAGAGAAATTAAGGAGTCAATCCCATTTACAGTTGCACCCAAAACCATAAGATACCTAGGAATAAATCTAACCAAAGAGGCAAAGGATCTGTACTCAGAAAACTATAAAATACTCATGAAAGAAATTGAGGAAGACACAAAGAAATGGAAAAACGTTCCATGCTCATGGATTGGAAGAACAAACATTGTGAAGTCAATGCTACCTGGAGCAATCTACACATTCAATGCAATCCCTATCAAAATACCATCCACTTTTTTCAAAGATGTGGAATAAATAATCCTAAAATTTGTATGGAACCAGAAGAGACCCCGAATAGCCAGAGGAACGTTGAAAAAGAAAAGCAAAGCTGGCGGCAGCACAATTCCGGATTTCCAGCTCTATTACAAAGCTGTCATCATCAAGACAGTATGGTACTGGCACAAAAACAGACACATAGATCAGTGGAACAGAATCGAGAGCCCAGAAATGGACCCTCAACTGTATGGTCAACTAATCTTCGACAAAGCAGGAAAGAATGTCCAGTGGAAAAAAGACAGTCTCTTCAACAAATGGTGTTGGGAAAATTGGACAGCCACATGCAGAAGAATGAAACTGGACCATTTCCTTACACCACACACAAAAAGAGACTCCAAATGGTTGAAAGACCTAAACGTGAGACAGGAGTCCATCAAAATCCTAAAGGAGAACACAGGCAGCAACCTCTTCGACCTCAGCCGCAGCAACTTCTTCCTAGAAACATCGCCAAAGGCAAGGGAATCAAGGGCAAAAATGAACTACTGGGATTTCATCAAGATAAAAAGCTTTTGCACAGCAAAAGAAACAGTCCACAAAACCAAAAGACAACCGACAGAATGGGAGAAAATATTTGCAAATGACATATCAGATAAAGGGCTAGTGTCCAAAATCTATAAAGAACTTATCAAACTCAACACACAAAGAACAAATAATCCAATCAAGAAATGGGTAGAAGACATGAAGAGACATTTTTCCAAAGAAGACATCCAAATGGCCAACAGACACATGAAAAAGTGCTCAACATCGCTCGGCATCAGGGAAATCCAAATCAAAACCTCAATGAGACACCACCTCACACCAGTCAGAATGGCTAAAATTAACAAGTCAGGAAACGACAGATGTTGGCGGGGATGTGGAGAAAGGGGAACCTTCCACACTGTTGGTGGGAATGCAAGCTGGTGCAACCACTCTGGAAAACAGTATGGAGGTTCCTCAAAAAGTTGAAAATAGAGCAACCTTACGATCCAGCAATTGCACTACTGGGTATATACCACACAGATACAAATGTAGGGACCCGAAGGGGTATTTGCACCCCAATGTTTATAGCAGCAATGTGCGCAATAGCCAAACTGTGGAAAGAGCCAAGATGTCCATCGACAGATGAATGGATAAAGAAGAGGTGGTATAAATACACAATGGAATATTATGCAGCCATCAAAAGGAATGAGATCTTGCCATTTGCAACGATGTGGATGGAACTGGAGGGTGTTATGCTGAGTGAAATAAGTCAATCAGAGAAAGACATGTATCATATGACCTCACTGATATGAAGAATTCTTAATCTCAGGAAACAAACTGAGGGTTGCTGGAGTGGTGGGGGGTTGGGAGGGATGGGGTGGCTGGGTGATAGCCATTGGGGTGGGTATGTGCTATGGTGAGTGCTGTGAATTGTGCAAGACTGTTGAATCACAGAGCTGTACCTCTGAAACAAATAATGCAATATATGTTAAGAAAAAGAGAAGAAGAAGAAGATAGCAGGCGAGACAGAATGAAGGGGATTAAGTCGGAGGGGGAGACGAACCATGAGAGACGATGGACTCTGAAAAACAAACTGAGGGTTCTAGAGGGGGGGGGGGTGGGGGGATGGGTTAGCCTGGTGATGGGTATTAAAGAGGGCATGTTCCGCATACAGCACTGGGTGTTATGCACAAACAATGAATCATGGAACACTACATCAAAAACTAATGATGTAATGTATGGTGATTAACATAACAATAAAAAAATTTAAAGGAGGGGCAAAAAATAAGTAAATAAATAAAAGCTTAAAGGAATACCACAGGAAGATATGGGATTTCTGCCCTCAGGAGTTTATAATTTTGACTCACCTTGTGCTCATATAAATGTCCCTATGAGAACCTCAGATAAGAAGAATAATAATATCGAGCAGGTAAGGAGCACTTTCTATGTGCTAGACACCATTTTGAGGGCTTTACATGTTTTATTCAATTGAATCCTCGTTAATAACCTTCATAATGCGCTGAGGGACTTTCATCCTCATTATACAGATAAAGAAACAAAACAGAAACGCAAATAGCTTAGGGGAAACTTGCCTGAGGTCACAGAACTGGGATGTAGTAGATCTGGGCTTCAAAGTGAGGTGTCTGGCTACAAAGACCAATATCTAGGTAGTTCTAGAACAATCATAGCCACAATTCAGTCAGTATTTCCTAGAAGCCAGGCACCCCAGGGTGAACACTGCAGGACTCAGTGCCTGTTTTCTCCAAGCTTTGGCTCCTGCATATTGGCACCCTATTACATTTCAAGAGAAGTGCCTTCAAATAATATCCTAGACACACATCACCCTAATAAAAACAATATAATAACAATAAAAATATAATAACAATACAATAAAATAACAAAAAATATAATAACAATAAAAACAATAAAAACAACTACTAACATGTGAATTGACTTGAGTCCCGCAGGAAGTCTGTGTTAGTAGCTCAGGCTGTAGATGTTAAAACTGAAATACAGAAGTGGAGGGGCAGGTCTGGAGTCCCACAACTTTGTCCTCACTCACTGGCCTTCGTTCATTCATAGTTCACTTAAGAAACCATCATGCTGTTAAGCTCCAGCGCCCCCACTCCTGCCTGCCCCAGGGAGGCAACACAGAACAAGACCCTCTGTCTTTTGTGATTCACAGAGCAGAAGAGCTGACATTCTTCTCCTCTAAATAGGTTCTACTCTGTTTCTTTGAGCTCCTGGTGGAAGCATAACCATTTGAAGGAGCGGATGCTCTGATCCCTGTGGGCAATACCTGCTGCCCCCCCCCCGGGGGGGGGCGGATGGTGCTCTGCTGATTTATCACCTTCCATCCTTCAACTCTGGTGATAACTGCACGCTCCGCCCTGATGGGGAAGCCAGCTCTGCAAGGAGGTTTTCAGCACCTGGTGAAAACCTGAGAACTAACCGGTGAACTGCAGGACCTCTCAGGACTGAAGGAACACTTCGGAAGTCACCGGGCCCAACTTTCAGAGGAGTAGCTTGTGGGAATGAAGGAGGAAGACGAGAGCCCTTTATGCAAGCCCCCAACTCCTGTCCACAGCTCCGGGGGGGGGGGGGGGGCAGGGGAAGGACTTTGAAGAGGTAATTCCGGAAGTTCAGGATGTAAGGCCCTAAGGTCCCTAGAGCCCTTTGATGATGAGGGTGTTGATGAGGAAAACGGGGGCCACGATAGCCCACAGTCTGCAAGCTTTTTTCCTGTCCTGGGCAGGAAGTTTATCCTCGGCGGCTTCTCTCTGGCTCTCACCACCCCATACAAGAAGTGAAGGCGGGGGGGGGGGGGGGGGGGGAGCGGCGAAGGGGAGGAAAGCCCTGGCTCTAGAACCAGACAGAAGTGAGAGAAGTTCCTTGGGCATGGACTCTGTAACTTTGGAGATTCGGGATCGCTCCCAACAGGGCTCTGAGACAGTGCGGGCAGAAAGGCGAGGCCTTGTTATTGGAGCTCTCAGAACCCTCCGAGAAGGGGTCAGCCGAGAGGGGATCAAGCGTGGGGGACGCACGCCCGCCTGCACCCCGATCTTGGCTGCAGCGGCTGCGCAGGGCGGACGAGACCGGCCCCGGAGCTCCCCAGCGCGCGCCCAGCCCTCCCGCCGCCGGTGGAGGCTGCCAGGGGGCCGCCCGCTGGCGGGAAGCGGCCAGGAAACCTCAGGGCCGCGCAGAGACAGTAGCCTCCTTGTTCCGCAGCCCCGTGGCTTCTTTTTTTTTTTCCCCTGGGAAGGCCAGACATCCGAGCCCCACCCCCAGCCCCCACCTCTCCGGGCGGTTCTTTCCGCCCTGGCTCTGAAAGCGTTAACCCCGGAGCTTTGCGCACCCCCCTCCCCCTACCGCTCCCGCCCAAGTTCCTAAAAAAGAAAGGTGCAAAGTTTGGTCCAGATAGAGAATGAATGATCAAAGCCAAGCCGATACTTCCTGTCGCCCGGACGCTATATATAACGTGATGAGTGCACGGGCCGCGGAGACGCACCGAGCGCTCGCCCAGCCGCCGCCGCCGCCCAGCGCCTGAGGTTTCCCGGGGACCGCAATGAACCAGCTGCTGTGCTGCGCGCTCGTGGTAAGTGTCCGCCCGGGACGCGGGCGCCTGGGAGCCTGCCCGCCCGCGGCCCGACGGGGACCCAGCTCAGCGCGCTGCCTGTCCGGGGACAGAGCTGGGGGCAGGTTGCAACAGGAGGCCTCTTTCCAGAGCCCGTCGCGCCGCTCCTAGGGTGTCCCTTTGCCCTGGAAAGTTCCTGCTGGTTTTATGGAAACGAGAGAGGAGCTCGAAACCTTTTTCCTTTGAATGATTTGTATCCATTTTATTTACTTTCTTCCTTGCAGATTATTTGACGCCCTCAAGGAGTTCATACCGTCTTTGTTGAGTTGGATGTTATTACTATGATTATTTAAAGTGGTCCCTTAGAAGCAAAGTTGGGAGATGTCAGTCCTCTCAAAACTATTATAACTAGAATAAAATTTGGATGCAGTGAACATGATAGGATACATCCTTAGGCACATTCCCCACTTAAGCAAATGTTATGGGAAATTTTGCATAATTGGCACCAGAGAAAAGATCATACACACACATGCACGCACACACATGGATACACAGATTTCATAGCTGTGCAATTTAACATCCTGATAAAATTTTATTATTAAAATGGTTTATTCCAGTTCTCAACTTCAATATAATGTGGAAGATATTGGCGGGCTAATGTTAATTAGGTTCTAAAATAGATTTAAATAATTGAAGTTCAGCACTAAATAGGGCTACAAGTTATTTTTAATGTACTGTTTGAAAAGAAAGGAATCTTTGTGACTTAGCTTACCTCTTTTTTTTTAATTTAGATTTTGCCCAATCAAGTTAATAAGATTTGTTTGTAGATTATTCTGTGGCTAATGACGTGTTTCCTTTGTGTCACCAGAGTGTAGACTACGTGAAGATGTGAATCAGACATTCACGATAGGATAGGAAAACCCATACTTAAGCCACATATGTGTTTCGAACATGTTGGAGTAAATGCTTGGGTTTCAAACATCCAACCCACAAATAATGAATAGCAGGCTAGGAAGTCTTCCAAGTAGTTCCCAGGATACACAAGCATAAATAAGTAAATAAATAGCAAAGTCACTAAAGAAAATGTAGGTTGGACAGGAGTACACAAGTAAGTATGCTAGTCTTATGCACCTCTACATAATGTAAGATATAATATATAAAATAGCTCCACCAATATGATTGGTTACTATGGAGAACTTTTTAAAAAGTAAACCTTTATTAAAACATAACACACACAGAATTGCACAACTCATAAGTGCCTAATAAAGTTTCTCAAAGTGAACACTTGTGAGCTGCACCCAGCTCAAGAAACACAACATTACCAGCACCCCAGAAGCTCCCGGGCTCATCCCTATCACTATGCCCATAACCAGAGTAATTAAAATTCTGACTTCTAACATCATAGATGAGCTTTGTTTGTATTTGGACTTTACATAAGTGGACTTTTATCACTTTTCTATGTCTGGCTACTTTCACTGAAGTTCCATTTATGAGATTATTTTTTTAACGTTGGATGTACAATAGTTTATTCATTTTCATTGTATGGTATTCCATTGTATGGATGTACCACAATTAATTTAATCAGTCTAGTGTTTGGCTAGTTTACATAATTCTGCTATTAATATGGGGACATTTTATTCTTTTTTTTTTTAAGAATTTATTTATTTATTTGACAGAGAGAGAGACAGCAAGAGAGGGAACACAAGCAGGGGGAGTGGGAGAGGGAGAAGCAGGCTTCCCGCCGAGCAGGGAGCCCGATGCGGGGCTCGATCCCAGGACCCTGGGATCATGACCTGAGCCAAAGGCAGACCCTCAAGGACTGAGCCACCCCAGGCGCCCCGAGGACATTCTATTCTTCCTTGCTCTTTGTGTTCTGTCAAGGATTTAATTAATAATAAACATATTACCAATGACTTTTAAAATTCAGAATTTCCACTAAATAATGTATGTATCTAGTAATAAGTGCTCCTAAGCAATAAGTAAATGAACGTTTTGATATATAGTCTATCTAGGGAGATAGATATGTATATAGATAAAACTAATTGTGGATGATGCACGATTCTCAAAAGAGAAGACTTTCTATGTGCTTTGAACCTAGTAAATACTTTCACTGGGAAAGACTTTCCTTTCCCTTTCTGTAGTTTCTGAGATTGACTTTACTTGACAGATGATTGGAGATGGATACTTTGTACTTAGAAGGAGTCCAGATGCCCTTTCGTGAGCACCTTGTAAGAAGTAGAAGCATCACAGGAATTTGTCCTTTGTAGCAGGCATGCCCCTAGGCAGTAGGGACAGAGTGGAAAATGAGATGGACGCCATTCCTGCCCCCATGAGCCTCACAGTCTAATGGAAACGGACATTGGACTCTTAATTCTATGTCTAATGAGAGTAACAAAAGGGCAGGAGCTGGGAGACCTGGAAAAGATTCTGCCCTCCAGGTCCTTATAAAGGAAGCCGCAGAGCAGTAGTTAACAGCAGTTGGACCAAAATTCAAATCCAGCAGCACCACTTACTTGATACATGGGCAAGTTACATCTTTCTTGGGTTTTTGTTTTCACTTCTATAAAACAGAGATAATGTTATGCACACATGCAAGATAACCACATACATCTCCTGCTCCATATTAACAGCAGCTTCTAGCATGAAGCTTCCAGATCAATGTAGGTAAATCTAGACCCAAGTGAATTTTGTAAACGGAATGCTGATGATGCTCAGGGGAGGGAGAGAAGGCCACACTATCTATTACCTTGAAGGAGGACTGGAATGTTTTCATTGTTGCGGATAAAATCCAGGTGTCCTGAACCTAAGAAGTGGGAGAAAGTATAATCGTGTGGCAAAGTAGAACTCTAGATTCTTTCTGGGAGAGCAGAGGATATGCCAAGAGGCAAGCAGGGCAGGGGTGTGGCTACCAAGATTAAGGTCACAGTCACTGGCTTTCTGGAATGCTCACTAATGTGTCAAGGAGAAGCCTGCAGTGCAAGGTGAGGTAGCTGTGTCCCCACGCCGCTCTGTTTATGGGTGCTCAGGGCCCACCCGATACTCTGGCAACATCCTGGCCTTGGCCGAAATTTTAACTGGTGGGTGAAACTTCCCATTGTGTAGCGCCCAAACCATACCCTGGTCTTCTCGAGGTTAATCCGTGTCATGGTGACAAGACTTAGGGCGGAGTGTGGGGGTGAAGGTGTTGGGGGCAAGTAGGTGATTTTTTTTTTCCTCAGGACTACTGCTTGATGCCCCTGTCCTTAGGATAATGCCTTTTTTGGTTTGTTCTTTGTGGTTTTTTTTTTTGGTTTCCTTCCCCTCGCCCAGTGATTGAGAGTATTTGTCTCGCTTTTATTGGTTGGCTGCTTCACTTATTTTAAGAGAATGATCGCTCTGAAGTTTGTGGGAGAATCTGACATATATTCAGTCCTAAATAGTCCTGATCCCCGCCCCTAGCAACCTTCAGCACAGTGCCCTAATTTCAATCTGATCTTTAATTTTACTTCTTAGGCTTAAACCACAGTTGTCAAATTCCATTGGCTGGGGAAAAAAAACCATTCTGTGCCAGATGTTTTATCCCCTTAGTTCTAGAAGGAGAGCTATGGCAGTGTCTGTCAGAGGGGCACTAAACACACACTCAGCTCTTCTTGCTCCCCTATCCACTAACCTGCCTGCTGCGTTTTGCCCTGAGCAGCCCTCAGCCCTCCTGCCTGCATGTTCCCTATCCTGAAAGCCTTTTGTGAAAAGTGTTATTTCCTTCAGCATCTCATTAACCAGTAGCACTTTGTTTAGCTGGAGTTTCTCCTTTGTAGCTGAAAAAAGAGGACTGGGAAATAGATTGCAGAGAAAGAGTAATTTTATAAAAATTTATGTTTGCATTATTCAAGGCCTTGACTAAGGACGCCTGGCTGCCCCTTATGTTGCTACAATGGAGCAAAAATGCCAAAATTACCAGTGTATTTGTATGTTTTGCCCTGTAGGGCAGTAATTCTCAATCATATCACTTCTTCCATGCACTTTGAAAATAAATCCTTTGTAACAACTCTCTTGCTCCCCTGAAATGAAATTTAGAGTACCTATATTTTACCTACATACACAATTTTTAAAGACAATATACTAGCATAACTATACTATAAGGAGAAATAAAGGAAAATAGCTAATAATAAAATAAAACTTCGCTGTAGACATAATGAAGCAGTGATATGTTAGCAACTTTATGTGAAATAGCTTGTGAACACACCACTAGGAACAAAGGCCAAGCCCATGTGATCTGCTGGGGTTCAAAACCATGATCGTGTTGACTTTTTCATGCAGTGCTTTTCTGAAATGGTGAACAAACCTTGCCAAAGTTTTAAACAAAGCAAAGGACAACCTTCTATCCAAGATTATGTTGTTAAATTCCTAGAAAATTCAGTATATATAAAAATCATGCAAAAACCACTTTGTGTATATATAAAATGGAATCCGAATCTAGGCCAGGATAATGATAAATAGGTTTTTTGTCAATAGGACATCTTGAAGTGTGTGGGACATGAGATTATTCTTGATGGCCCAGGACACCTAGCCGTCACGGTGACAACAGAAATCCCCCACAGATTTTTCCAGAACTTATAGGGGATATCACCACCACTTTGTGGGAAGCAAAGTATAAGCTCTTTGCAAACACAGATTTCCGTTTTCTTCATATTTGTGGCTCCCAGGTCTCCCAGCGCCTGACACTAAGTGTGTTTGCAGAATGGAGCTAAATGAGATTGGTAGCATGTTATATCATCTACCCAACAGATTCCTTACTGCCAGAGGGTTTACATTCTAATGTTGGCTTTGATCTCTTTCAAAAATATAGATATGACACCCTGTCAACTATATTTTAGATGTTCTTTTGTACATTTCTACTATGACAGTTCCTTATCCCATACCCTTCGTGAAGACCCATTCTTTTTTTTTTTTTTAGATTTTATTTATTTATTTGTTAGAGAGAGAGCGTGGGCGAGAGAGAGCAAGCGAGAGTACAAGCAGAGGGAGCGGCAAGCAGAGGGAGAAGCAGGCTCCCAGCTGAGCAAGGAGCCCCGATGTGGTACTTGATCCCAGGGCCCCTGGGATCATGGCCCTGAGCGAAGGCAGCCGCCTTAACCGACTGAGCCACCCAGGCGTCCTATGAAGACCCATTCCTAAGTGAGCAACAGAAATGAACTACATTCATATAGCGACCTGTGGAGGAGCTACCCTAAGCTCAGTTGAACCCACTTCCTCACTCCCCATCCGGTTGGTTCAGGCATCCGGTATTCATGTTTGGTTTGATCAATTTTACATGTTTGTAAAATGAGCTAATGTTCAGAAATCAAGTAGACATTTGGATTCAAAATCTTGGCACCTAGGAGAAGCCTGGGCTGAAGACAGCAAATCTGGTCATCAGCATACAACAGGTTTTTTAAAGCAGCGGGGAAGGGTGATTGCACACGGTCCAGGGCAAGAGAGGAGAGAGGGGAAGCAGTCCCGGAGCGCATTTGCGATACTGACAGTCCGGTAAACAAAATGCAGATATGAACAGTAATAGCAGTCATGTTAGAAAAGAAAACAAAAATGAAATAAAACTGAGTAACCCACAATAGCAGGAACTAGTGGAATCGGAAATCCTAGCAACATCTGTAAACTATCTGTGCAAGAAGAAAGACTGAGGTAATCGGCCGACTTGAAATAGATACAAGGACAGCATTTTTTATGTGACATGTACATTAGTTTTTGGAACTCACTGCCACAGGAATATTTTGGGGTGACTTGCATAGAAAGTCTAAAAAAGGATCTTTTAGACAGTTGTAAGGGATAAGAATAGTGTTACAAGACATTAGGTACGAAGCTGTGTGGTCCCCCCACTCCTCTCACATTTACCTGGCCTCTCTAAATTAACGTCCCGAGGGCCAGAACACTCTGCAGACACACTAAAATGGTTCCTCCCAAACTCAGGTGACATAACTTCCCAGGTATGGCCTTGGTAGGTCGTTTTCACCCCAATTTCTGAGAAGCACCTGAAGCAGCCAGACATAATGGGTAGGCAATGCGGGAGTAAATGAATACCTTTCCTAAAGCCCTGCTAAAAAAAAAGTAATGTGCTCCTAATGGCCTTGATTTATTACTTTCTTATTTGGATTTTGAAAAAATTTGCCTCTCTAAAATTATGTTTTATGCGTTGATTGATTGATTTGTAAGATTTTATTTACTTATTTGACAGAGAGAGAGACAGCAAGAGAGGGAAACCACAAGCGGGGTGGGGGGAGGTCAATCATAGGTCAAGCATTTTGATTAATGCCTCTCAATGATCAAATAAACTGGGGTTTGGCTACTGTGTAGGAGAGGGAAGAAGCAGGCTTCCCGCTAACCAGGGAGCCCAATCCAGGGTCAATCCCCGGACCCCTGGGTCATGACCTGAGCAAAAGGCAGACGCTTAACGACTGAGCCACCCAGGCACCCCTAAAATTATGTTTTAATACTGTGAAGACATTGTTTAATTTCGGCAGAAGCATCTTCTATACAAACAAAAAGAATAGCCTTAGGATTTTCACTTCAATTTAGTCCTGTACCTTGGAAGCATTTTCCGTAAGAACTTCTTAAATAATCAACTATAAAATAGGAAAATGGGTGTCAAGATGGATTTAGATGTAAAACAGGGCAGTAATTCCTCCTAAACTTCCTGTCTGCTTTTGGTAAATTCAATTTTCTTCCCTGGTCTTTGACTCAAAAACCTCAATTCCTTTCCCATGTAATGTTACTTTCTTGTTCAAAAAAAGTGATTTCTTTTAGTCTTAGAAAATACGGATATCAGGAAGCATTCTTTAAAAAGTTTCCCCACCCATCAATTTGCACTAACACCACCACCACCAACAAAATGTAATTTAGGAATTCAGTTGGACATAGTGACGCTAAGATCATTGTGGTGGCAGGAGGCAAGGTTCCTGTCTTAGTCTGAGATCCCAGTTGGTGACGCCCAGCACTGTGGGTCTTAACTTTACCCCATCTCGAAAAATTGTTTGAACCATTATATTGTACACCTGAAACTAATATAACACGATGTTAATTATGCTTGAATAAAAAAATTCATAATCATAAAAATAAATAACATGAAATAGAGGGTATTGGACCAGATGATATGTGGGAGGTTCTGCTTTAGTTTTTGAGCTTTTGTCATTAAAAAATAAAGTGACAAATTGATGATAGAGATTTAGTACTCCAAACATGCAAAAATCAAAAGGACTTATTTATCTATAAAAAAAATTATCTTTTTTTTTTTAAGATTTTATTTATTTGAGAGAGAGATGTGAGAGAGAGCACGAGCGGGACATGGGGTGAGAGGAGGAAGCAGGCTCCTCGCTGAGAGGGGGCCAACGCAGGGCTCGATCCCAGGACTCTGGGGTCATGACTGAGCAAAGGCAAATGGCTTAAACCTACTGAGCCACCTAGGCTTCCCCTATGAAAAATTATCTTAAAGGAATGTTTCTTAACAATCTATTTTTGTTGCAGTTTGTCAGTTTCTTCCCGGCCGGTTGGTTTCATGTATAAGAAATTCTAAGTCATTGAGATCCCAGGGGAAGCAGCTTTTGAAATGTAACTACTTTTAAGTAGTAAAGACTTTATTTGTTTTAAGATCACGGATTATTCTTTAAAACCATAAAACATTTTTTCATTTGGAAACAAGTCCTTCTTATCCTTAGCTAGTATGCATAGAAGTCATTAATGTGCGTATTTTTCATATTCCATCTAGTTAGAAGCTAAGGTCCAAGACACTCCCTCAGGACTTAGGAAGGAGATATAATTTTGGTTGCTAGCAATCTCCTTGGACTCATTGTAGAATTTTCTTTGCATTTGTCTTCACAAGGAAAGTACTGACAACTGCACGTGGCTTTTTGGAATAAATGTCAAACCTTCCGGCAGAATAAGCTTGGTAATGGGTTAAATACTTCCCTTGAGTACCACACAGGCTGATAGACAGAAATTTCTGCTCCCACACTTTCTGTTTTCTATCTCTCCTTTTTTTAAAGATCTTATTTTTTAAGTAACTCTCTATACCCAACGTGGGGCTCGAACCCACAACCCCGAGATCAAGAGTTGTATGTGTTTACCTACTGAGCCAGTCGGGTGCCCCTTGTCCCTTCTTTTAATGAGTAAAAAGAAGAGAAAATTGACTGGCTTGTGTTAAAAAAAAGGCCACGGGGGGGGGGCGCCTGGGTGGCTCAGTCGTTAAGCGTCTGCCTTCGGCTCGGGTCATGATCCCAGGGTCTTGGGATCGAGCCCCATGTCGGGCTCCCTGCTCTGCGGGAAGCCTGCTTCGCTTCTCCCTCTCCCACTCCTCCTGCTTGTGTTCCCTCTCTCACTGTGTCTCTCTCTGTCAAATAAATAAATAAAATCTTTAAAAAAAAAAAAAAAAGGCCACGGGAAAGTATGAGTGATGTTTATTGAGCAAGGATGTAGTTGTTAGTGCTGCTTGTAAATTGATCTCAGTTCTCCCTTCCAGAAACATAGTAAGACTGTGCTTTCTAGTCTCCTGGTGAGGGTGGGGGTGGGGAGAGGACACGAATATTTCTGGCCACTGACTTGTGAGTTAAATGGTATGTCACTCCAAATTGGAGCACTTAACTGTGGACATATGACCCCCCCCAACTCTTTTTTTTTTCCTCTTTCCCTCCTCCACAGCAAACCAGCCATGTTCTAGATATTGGTTGCGTTATCATCCTAGGTCATGGACAAAGGACAATGATAATAGGCTCCAGTGGACCCACTAGGAATATAGCATGAGTGAGAAATAAACCTTTGTTATTTTTAAGCCACTGAGATTTTGAAGTTGTTTATTAGCACAGCATAAAACCAAACCAGTCCTGATGGACACAGTAGCCAAACCCCAGGTTTATTTGATCATTGAGAGGCGTTTAATCACAATGCTTGACCTATGATTTTAGATTATTAGTTGAAACTATAAGTTGAAACTATTAGATTATCATTTGAACTATTAGTTGAAACTCCTTCAAAGATACTGTTAGAAATATTCATGAAGAAGGACCTTTCTTCTGTTGCTGAAAATTCAAAATTCAGGGAACTAAAATTATGTAAAAGCTTAGCTGGGCTGCAAAATGGAAAAGTCACGAGATACTTAACTTATCAGACACTCTATTATGTGAGAGTAAGCAAACAAGGATCATGTTTTTTCATGTTCATGTTCATGATCATGTTTAGAAAAGAAAACAAAAAACAAGAGTTTTTTCTCTTCATTACTTCCAACTGACACTTCCTTCATAGAGGTTCACCGCCATTTTTCATCAGGACAACTTCTCCCCATGGAAGCTGAGCCAAAGAAGGAAATCATAAAATAGAAAGACACTAATGATTCTTAGAATATGTTTAGTATATGGAAGACACACACAATATTTCACTTAATTTTCATAAAAATGCCATGATAGGGAGATTAGTATCTATTTTATAGACAAAGAAACTTAGGTTCAGAGAGGTGAAGAAATTTTCCCTAAGGGGACCTAGCTGAGTTTTTTTGTCCTAAAGGAACTTACATTTAGTAGCTGAGTCCAGTGGGAATGAAAATATCCAGAAGTTAGAGCCAAGCTTCTGTGGGTGCCTTCAAAGCCAGAGATCTCTGCTGAGGTTAAGAGAACCCCAGATGGGGCTCACGAGGGTCAAATCTTTGGGCAAAGTGATTCCAATGTATTCTTCACCCTTTTTCAGCTCCTCCTTTGGCTCCAGGGGGGACATCATGTCTTTTTCTTTTGAAATTAAATGCCTTGGCCTCCTTACTGGACATGAGTTCAAAGCTCAGATGCCATAGGAAACACAGCATGAGGCAAACACACGTTTTGGTACCTTACTAGAAAGTGCAATCCTAGGGAAGGAGGAGTGAGTGAAAGGAGAGTAAGGCAGAAAAGGAAGGAGAGCATGTTCAAGAGGGTGCATTACCAAGAAGCTACTGCTCAGTGCAAAGTACCGCTCAGTTTTACAGAACCGTCGTCTGGAGAGCCTGAGTGAACTACGGCATTTCAGGACAAGGGAGGGGGAAGAATTTATTCAGCAAGATAGATAGATGGCTGGATGGCTATGTAGATGGATGGCTGGATAGACAGGAAGGAAGGAAGGCAAACAGACAAGATGGGTACATAGATAAGATGGAGAGGTAAAAGATCTTCCTGAACTTTATATTGGGTTGTAGTTGATTGTTTATATGCCTATCTCTTTCATAAGACGGTGAGTTTCCAGAGGCAAGAGTCACTTGTTAGAGGCTTAGAATCGGACAGGATTGGATTGAATCCCAGCTCACATGTGTCCTGGCTCTGTGACCTTTGACATGTCACTAAACTTCTCTGAGACTCTATTTCTTTATCTGTAAAATAGGGATCATCTTATCTCAGACATTGGTGGAGGAGATGGATGATAATAGCCCGGGAAAGAAAGGGCTTAGTATAGAGCCTGGTATATCATAATATAAGGCGGCACTAAGCTATCATTATTCCTGTATCACCCGGGGCTTCTAGAATTTCACATGTTGGAGGCACACAGTAAATCCCTCCATGTTTAACTCACATCTTGTCTTGTTCCATTTCCATTTGTAGTTTCTGTTCCATTTTATAATCACTACGGCTTCTCGATCCTAACTTTTTCTCACCAGCTGCCCTTAACCATATGTTGATTGGACCTCAATCCAGATCATCAACAACCAAAAGAGGTGAATAAAATGATGTGAGTAGTGTGTTACTTTCAAATAAAAGCACTGTAGAAATAAAAAGGAATTTAAAAAATTGATGTTCAAAATTATCAACATACTAAAATGTGTTGCCAGCTGTAAGCCCCAGATGCCAGGACTATAGCTGGAATACTCTGAAGTAGTGCTTATTGAGTGGACTTGAATGGATAGAATTATAGAGAAGATTGCAACCAGCTCTGCTGTTGAGTGGAACTTTTCAGAATTAATGGTCAATCTCAAATCTGGTGATCAACAGAAGCGCAAGAGAAGAAATAGTAGGATCCAGGGGGCCAAACATGTAAGATGTCTATGTATCTTTCTTGGAAAGTCTTAAGTATACCTGTTTCGCTAGTTCTTTTTCCTCAGAGATTTGTTTTTTTCTTTTCATTTGTTAATCTATCAAACTCAGTTGTCTGTAAAACTCCTTCGAAGCACCAAAAGCATCATAAGCAAATCTGTCCTGATAATTCTGGTCAATTCCAAACATAAACAAGGTACTGCTAATTAACTTAAAAGCCTTCAAACAGCTAAAGGAAACTTCTGACGGGAACAAAAAATTGAATTTAAGGTTGAAGTTTACCTGAGACAGTTCTTCAGCCCCAAGGGAAGCAAAATAGTGTAGAATCTGGCTTAGCGATTCACCTAATAAATCATAATTCCTTGGGTTTCCTTTCCCGCTTGCCTCGCATTAGCTGTTGGTGGCAAATCAGTTCTGTGTAGATGAACAGATTTAATTCAGTTGCTCTTACTTCTTATGTAGAGACCTAATCCTCAGCCAAACAACTGACTCTTGTGAAAATTATTAAGCAGTGGGACACCCTTAGGTGGGGAACTTGCAGCAGCAGATAAACCTCTCAAATGAACTACCCGCTTTGTTTCTACATTTGCCTTTAAAATGGAAGCTACATGCAGATGGAACAGTACCTGCAAAATGCCACGCAAGATGAAAGGTGCTTAAAAAATTTTTTTTCCTTGAGGCCCTTCTGTCATCAGTAATCATTTTACAGATGAGAAAACTGCAGATTTTTTGCTTGTTCTTGGAAATTTACATGCTGGATATTTGTCTGTGTGCATATATCATCTCTAGGAATCCTAATTACACATAGTAAGCATTCAATGTATCTACTGAATTGAATAAAATTAAATGAGATATAGTGAATACTTGGTATGTATAAGACAGCATCTTAAGCATGTGAGGAGAATGGAGACAAACCCTTTTCTATCTGGCCCCTCTAAGCAGACCCATGAAACTGCCTTGAAACATTTGATATAGACCAAGAAAATGATACCAGTTGGGAAGATACTGAAACTAATTAAAAAAAAAAGAAAAAGAAAACAGAGACACTTTTTCTTGAGATAATTAAGAATAGGGCAGAGAGTCAACTTTTGGCTCATCATAGGTGTGTTACTTCCTACTGAACAAGAAACTTCAAAATGTCTTCAGAAATAAGTCTGGTTCAAAATATCTCCCATTTCCCACCTTCTATATAATTAGTACACGTAATAATGCCTCCTACTTGTCTGGAAGCTTATTCTTCACCAAGTTTATTTGTGTCCCTCCTTTTATTCGTTTGAAATACAACAACTGTACAGGGATAATTAAAATAAGGATTATTCTCATTTTAGAGGTAAGATAGTGGCTCAAGGTTACTAAACCTAGTGGTCAAACTGAGTTTGGAACCCTGGTACTCATAGTCTAAATGCAAGTTCCCAGCTAAAGGTGCTCTTCTTAATTAACATTGACCTAATGGCCAAGCTATGTACTTTTTAGAATTTATTCAGTTATCCATTTAGCATTTTTTTCTGAAACACTGATATTCCTACCTTTTTTACCTTCTCTTTTTTCATCCCATCTTGCATATGTTTATAAGTTCCCGGGTTAACTTTTTGTCCTTTTATGCTTATATGGGATACACCTGAGTAATGCCATCTGATCTCTCTGCTTCTAGGGCCATTTATGTGCCTTAACCCTAAAACCTGTGTCTTTAGCTGCCTTTCTGTCCTAAATTCCCAATACATATATCCAGTTATGTGGTAGGCATCACTTGAGTCTCATAGGTGGAAGATGGTCCAAGCTAAATTCATTTTCTTTCTCTATAACTGTCTTCTCCTCCTGGTGTCAGTAATTAATGGCAATACTACATACTACATAGTTCAAATTCATGGGGATGTTCTTCAGTTGGTTTTTCTAAGACACCCTCCCCATGCAATCAGCCAACATATCATACCTATCCCTTCCTCTCCTCCATCACCAGTGCCTAACTTCAGCCCCTCATAATTTCTGACCTATTTCTCTGCTGAGTCTTTTCTTGATCTTCTTTCTCCTCTCTTCTGCTTCCAGTTGTTTTGCAGTGATTTGTGTATTTTACATCAGGCTGGGCTCTTAGATGAATGTTCCTCTGAAACAGGAACATTACACTACGAGACTATAGAAAATCAAATACACTAAACTTCATAGGAAAATAGCTTTTTTAAAAATAAGCTTTGTAGTTTATACTATAAGAGATCTTTAGGAGATTCACCATGATACGTACCCTGAATGTCTTCCTTCTTGGCTAAGATGAACGGTAAAATGGCATGGTTTCTAAACTGACCAGAAGTTTAGCTAACTCTGGATAGTCCTCAAATAGTTCTCTGTGGCAAAGATCATGACGAGAGATCACAAAAGGAACTCCCAAACCAAGTAGTTATTTCAAGCTGTGCGTGGGCTCCTTTTAATGAATTTTCCATAAACGGAAACCCACTGGGTCACTCATGGTTCTGTATACCAGAGAGCAAGCCCAGTAGTATAGAATTGGCTGCATTGCACAATGCAAAATAACCTTGTAAGAGAAAGTGTATTCTTCTTTTGCCCTTTAGGATGAAGCATACACCAGTAGAGAAAACCATCTGAGAAATTTCTATCTCGGTAGCTTTGGACCAGTATGTGCTAGTCTCAGTACAAAGAAAAAAAAGCCAATGTCAGTTCATCTGGACTTGAGGAAGGCTTTGGTTGATCTTTCATGATCTCCTAACTCTATGCTCTTGGGTCTAAATCAGCACATCAGGTCTTATTCTAGACTATGCATGAAGGCTATAGTATAAGTGAGAGCATTGGTAAGTGTTAAAGAATTTGACCAAAAAACAGTATTATATGGCACGTGCTCTGGGTTTGAATTCTGCTTCCACTAATGATGGTGACCTAGGACAGTTATTTACTCACTGTAAGGCTCACTTTTGTAGCTGGCAGAAACTTAACAATAATAATAATAAAACATTGTAATGTAGGTACAAACCAAAATATTATAAAGGTTATTTTTAATTCTACTGCCTATCACAGAGTAGAGATTTGATGCACATATGTTCGAACGGAATAGACAAAACAGAATTCCATCTTCATATTGTCCATTTTTTGTTACCTGCACATACCATTACCATACCACTCTACCTCTTACATATTGAGAATGCCAGTTAGAAATTTTGTATGTTTGGGACTAAGAGTTAGATGATTAACAAGAAAATCAATTAAAACATTTAATAATAAAAATTATACACATATATCAGAAACTAAAACATTTAAATAAACATTCATTCACCTGTATTTCGAGAGTTGGCCAAGGCTTTTCCTGGAATCTGTTTGCTCCCTGAAGTCCTATGCTGTCTTTCTTACAAAACCCTGTTCTATTATTTATGGCCCATCCATTTCAATTTTGGCACTTAAAAGACACTTATGAAAACAAATGATTATTCTAGACGTTTACCCCATTTGTTTTTACAAGCTGTCTCAGCTACTCCAAATTCTGTAGTACATTTTTGCGTTTTTTTTGCTTCTTTGTGGCTCATCTTTATCAAGTCATTCCCAAAGCATTTTCCCAGAAAAATAATAATTTTTTTCACACCCATGTTGATTAGTTTACATAATATTTAACTGAATTACCTAAGGATAGTTACAACCGTAGCATACACAGATACATATATACAACTAGCATGAACAGATTCAGCAACAAACATCCAACTGACTTTCGTGAGGGACCCAACTCCATGGTAAGAGCAGATAAAAGATGGCATGCCAGAGGAGGAGGGATCGCTGGGAATTCAGGTCACGGCGGGCATCTGTTGGTTCTACAGAGGCAGTAGAAGGCATGGGTGAGTGTGAAAAGTGGAGATTGGAAAAGAGGGTTCTGCTGTCCAAAGTGGTTTCCAAATAAAACTGGAGCAAGAAGTAGGAAGGGAGTTAAAGCAAGACATTTGTTTCCAAGCCTATTAGCTAATCAAATGCTGTCAAGCCACAGAATATTTTTTTTAAGATTTTATTTATTTATTTGTCAGAGAGAGAGAGAGAGAGAGAGAGCAGGGAGCAGGGGGGAGGGCGCAGAGGGAGAAGAGATTCTCCACCGAGCAGGGAGCCCAATGCGGGGCTCAGTCCCAGGACCCAGGGATCATGACCTGAGCTAAAGGCAGACACTTACGTGACTGAGCCACCCAGGCGCACCCAAACCAAAGAATATTATAATGGTAGCTAGATGGGCTGTGGAGAACAATGATTCAGCTGACTCACCAGCATCCTCTACTAGCATTTTATAGATGAGGAAAGATGGTTGGGTTGACAATAGAAAATTCTTTAACCACTGTCCACCATTAAAAATGGAAGGAGAAGGACAAAATTATCAGAGATGGCGCTTTAAGTGTCTTTTCAAGGAAAGGCGCACTGGGGCTTCGGGAAACCAGGCGGGGTAGCACTAGATTGGAGGATTCCCAGATGCCCCAAGCACAAGTGGCTTAGACCAAAGCATGGACGCATAGGGAATGGGAGGAGGAAGAAAGAAAAAATAAAGAGAAAAATCCCATTTAATTTTTCTTTAAAAGCCAAACATAAAACACCAAAAGCAGAGTGGCCCTTCTACAGAAAGCACTTTATGCTTCTGCAGACACACCCTGCGCACATGTCCTAGCTTTCACAGATGATTTGTCAGTGGTTAATGCATCTTTACAGAGAAATTTATTTTTGAACTCATGGATTTTGAATACTATCAGCTGACAAAGGAGATGGAGCCAATGTTAAGATGATGTATCCTCCTACGGCATCTTTTTCATTGCTTTTCCAGGAAATGCTGAAGAAAGTAGGAGACAGGACTGAGATGAAGAACTCTATTGATCTTGTCCATCCTCTGTCCAGTAGCTGGTTCCAGAAATTCTGTGCGGGAACTGGGGCTAACCAGAGATTGAGACCTACCCGTCCAGTTTTGGCCACACAGTTCTGTCTTTTTACCAAAGTGGAAAATTTTCAAATAAAACACAGAGGCCCGATAGAAGTTGCTAAAAAACAAGTTATTTTGCAGTTCCTCGTGGCTTTCTGATTTTTTAAAAATATATATGATAATCCCATGTGGTGACCTTGGAGAAATTACCTTCACTAATCTAATCCTTAAGTCAACCTTATTTATTCATTTCTCTGTGGATTCCTTTCACCTCAACTTCCCTGTATTTTGAAGAAATGGCAAATAATTTCCAAAGCATGGTTTCTGGAAACCAACAGTGTCATGTCCAATTGCCTAGAAAAATATAAATTGCATCAGCTTTCTTGGTCAGATCTTCAGTTTGTGTGGCTCCTTCTCGTGAGGAACACAAGCACCATCTTGGGAGTGGACGGATGGTTCCCATACCATCCTCATCACTCTTGTTAAGGAGGAAAGAGTCAGCTGATGAGTAAATGGGCACAACTGAGCCATGTGAAATGGGAAAGGGGGGATTGATGGGGAGGTCAGGCTGGAGGAAGTTTTAGAATTCCAGTCCTACCAAGATGGGGCTCACTCAACAAGTAGCACAGAGGACAAAGGTGTCCCTTTGCACCTCAGAGTCAAGGCTCTTGAAAGTGACATAACCTTTAAAATGGTCTTTCAGGAAAATCAAAGGTGAACAGCAAGAGAAAAAAGCATTTCTCCTTGCTTCCATGTGTCTGCAAGTTGCATCAGGAAAACTTCATTCCCTAGCATTGAAGATTTTAGAAATATTTAAGCCAAATCCACACAAGGGGCCTTGAGAGAGGTAGCATAAACCATTCAAATGACCAAGTAGCCACCAAGCTTTTCCATCTTGCTCTGTTTCCTTTGAAACACTGATTGCTACTTGTAATTATTTATTTCTTCACTTTGCCATCTACCCCTCGCTAGACTGTGAGCTCCTTCAAGGCAACAACCATCTTTGTTTTGTGCACCACTATATGCTAAGTTCCTTCTACAGTACCTGGTACACAGTGGGTGCTCACCAAATGTGTGTTGAATGAATAAATAGATTCCAAATTTCTGAAAGATTCAGAGCAAACCAGTTTCCACCCACTACTGGTTCATTTCTTCTTTCTACTAATGTCGATGAACTTTGAGCCAATAGAAAGCCCCAGGGAAATTCAAGAACATATTTACTCTAGAAACCCTCAGGTCATGAGGGTGTCTTGAGAAGACCCCAGAGCAGCCCTGATTTTACGTTGTATTCTTTTTGTTGGTTAGGAGTCCTTTACCTCACAGGACTCTGAAAATTGCTCTTGGTTCCAAAATCCATGGCCTGAGGTGAGATATTTTGTTCTTTCTGGCTTATCAGCTCATATTAGGTCTAGTCAGCCCTGACGCTTGTCATGTTCCAGTAAGAAGTGAATGTGTTGTTAATTAGATGAAAATACCCAAATGCTTATGAAAAGGGCCATTCTTTACCTTTGTCACTCCGAATTCAAAAAGGAGTGCTGTTTCCCTAGTTCCCATGCTTTTCCCAGGTCAAGGGCTTCTGTGGGATTTCTGTGTTCTATAAAGAAGAGAAGTTTGGAAAACATTATTGTGTTTGGTCTGCCACCTCCCCACAGCCTGAAAATAGTCAGTGTGGATCCCTGTACCATAAACAAACAATAAAAACCAAATAAACCACCCCCGACAACCAAACAACACTGTTTCTTAGCGTGTGATTTTAATTAGTGTGAAGAACTAATTCCATGTTCCCTTGAAGATCTAGAATACAAGACAGAGCACCCAGTTGGAGCTGTCCTCCCAAGAAGCACCCTCACCCACAAAATTTTCTCTCCTGCTGCACTGGGCCTCTTCCTGACATTATGTATAGAAACTTCTGAAACCCTGCCTGTTGCCTGAGGTTTTTCCCAATCAACCTGAAAAGAGGTTGATTGGTCCTTTAATTTTCTTGACGTCATTTACCTATAAGAGTCAAGACTGGACCGTATGATGTTCTGGAAGAAATATCAGTCTTAAAATTCTAGGAATTTTTCCATGAATTGCAGGCTCCATGAAGACAGGGTGTAGGTCTCACTTACCAGCATATTCCTGGTGCATTCCTGGTAGGCATTCAATGCCTAGCTGCTGCAAGAATAAATGAATGAATGAATGATCAGGATGACTGTTGATGTAATCATGCAGTCTTCACACATCTCCAACTCTTTCTTTCACTATACATCAAGTCCTAAATATAGCTGCAGCATCCTCCCCACTTAAATATTCTTAGTCTCCCCCCCTCCATGTTTCCAATCTCTTTGACTTGCTGATTTTTTTTTTTTTACAACACTTACCTTCTAACATGTAATTTATCTGTAATATTTATTCTCTCACCCACCACCCAAGTGTGTTGTATACTCCGCCAGAGCAGGGTTTCTTGACTATTTTACTTAACTGCTGCATTCTGATTGCCCAGCACAGAGCTTGGCACATAATAAGAGCTCAATAGCTATTTGTGAAGCAAATAAACGAAAGAATAGTTATTGAATATGGATACCACGCATTGGAGTCACTGCAGGGGAATTTTTTAAAATCCCTAATCCCAGCTGCACACCTGTGGAATCAGAAGGGGTAGAGGTCTGAATCCCAGGAGTCTGCGTTTTTATCAGGAAGTCTAGGAGATTCTGGTGTAGATTCTGGATTCTGAGAACCACTAATTCATCCAGCTCATTAATCTAGACATAATCCTGAAACCTAGGGAGATAAAGCGTCCTGTCATCTGAGCCTGGGTTTACTTAATACAATGTGTGTTGCCACCCCCATCTTGGTCTTTGAGATTAAGCTATTAGAGGCAAGAATAAGGGCTTCTGAACTTCTTTCTGTGGTGCAGCCCTGTAGGCAGGAAGGTAACGAGGCTTCAGGTAGTAAAGGACTTTTTGAGTCGAACGATGCTTTTGCACAGAAGAGCCACCCTATCTCCATGCTAACGTGTTCACCGTTTCCGTCTCTCCTAGTTCCTGGACATCACCATTAAATGGACCACCCAGGAAACCTTTCCTCCAAAGTACCTTCATTATGACCCAGAGACCTCTCGTCAGCTGATGTGTGACAAATGTCCTCCTGGCACCTCCCTAAAACAGCACTGTACAGCAAGGCGGAAGACCGTGTGCGCCCCTTGTCCCAGCCATTACTACACAGACCGATGGCACACCAGCGACGAGTGTCTGTACTGCACCCCGGTGTGCAAGGAGCTGCAGTATGTCAAGCAGGAGTGCAATCGCACCCACAACCGGGTGTGCGAGTGTGAGGAAGGGCGCTACCTGGAGCTTGAGTTCTGCCTGAAGCACAGGAGCTGTCCCCCTGGGTTTGGAGTGCTCCACGCTGGTACGCATCGCCTTTTGACACGGCACAATTAATGAGATCGTACAGAGTCAGGTAGTACTGAAAGTTTAAGGGAACGCTTTTGGCCTGATGATATTATAGGACAGCAAATTGCAAAGGTAATAGAACCTGCTAGGTACATCCTATGGGGCTGGCTTGCTGCCAAAGGACCATTTCAAAGAGGAATACTTTGCCACTTGGGGGCAATTTAGTGACAAATCTCCGATGCGGCAAATGGCTCTCTAATGAGATGCGTGATGGAGTGCTCTTTTTTAAAGGGACACACTCGGAGTCGCACTGTGTAAATAGCTCTGTGCTTCCCTTCAGCACAGACAGCTTCAGACTGCAGTGCTTTTTGACAAACATCAGAAATGATAATTGATACCAAGAGAGTAATTAGGCTGATATTAATGAGGCTCTGGAGTGCTAACAATGAGCAGTTATAATTAATTATGTAAAAAATAAGAATGGTTAGGGGAAATGCATTTCATTATTAAAAACGAAGCTAGTTCTTCCCTTGGCATGGGCGTCGAGTGTCTGTGAGGATAAAGACTGGCAGCATCTCTTAAAATGAGCTTATTCTTTATCTTAGACAAAAAAGATTGTCAAGCCAAGAGTCAGTACTTGTCTACAAACAAAGTACTTTCTCTTCTTGCATTTTGAACAGCATAGGTTAAGGCCAGTGTGCACGTGCACTGAATCTTTTAAAAGCTGCAACCCACATTTTTTCCTACCATATTCACGAAGCTTCAATGTAGTCTGTATCCTCTCGTGGCTTGGGATAATTAGGAATATTCACTTACTTTACTTTTTTTTTTTTCCACCTTTCTGGAGGAAGTAGTAATCAGTATAGATTCTGAAGCAAAGTTTCTCACCCCCAGTGCTACTGACATTTAGGGCTGGATAATTCTTTTTGTGGGCAGCTGTCCGGTGCATTGTAGAATGTTTAGCAACATCCCTAGTCTCTAGCCACTAGAGGCCATCAGCACTCCTCCCTGAGTTGTGACGACCAAAAATATCTCCAGACATTGTCAGTTGTCCCCTGGATGCCAAAATCCCCGCTGGTTGAGGACCACTGGCTTAGAGGATGCTCATTACTTGTAATTATTTTAACGTTCAGAAGTTGTGATACACAGAGCCTAAATTATTCGATGGCAAATATTTTAAGTTTAAAGGCATATGAAGGAAACATTCAAAAGTTGAAATCTATTTCATTTCCTAAGTTGTGAATCATTTAAGAATAATTACAGGAGGTGCAGATTGCATGAGTGTCCCTTAAAATGTCTCTAGCATGAGTATTTGAGGGAGAAATGGGTGACACTTCCTAGCGTTTATTGGATGATGCTTTGGGATTCAAAACCTAAACCAAATTGTAGGGGGCGTCAGACTCACCCAACAAAACCAAATCTGTTTAATTCAATTCATTTCAGTTTTATATGCAAAAAAATTAATTAAGCAGGGACTCTACAGCTTGGAAACTAGAAAAATTTGGAAAATAATGGAAATGTCAAGGAATTTTATCACATCAGCATGAAAATTTGTTTGGGGAATGAAGCAAGCAGGCAGCCAGAAGACAGACAAAGAGACACATTTTATTTTGCACTACCACAGTGGGGCTTACTTACTTACCTCTCCTCCCTAAAAACCCACAGGGCAGAGTTCCTCATCGAAAATAAGAGGTTTCCAGTCCAAAGAGAACGAAGGACTATGCAGTGTTACTCCAAAAAGTATTAACCATTCCTTGCTGCTGTCGTTTTGAAGTCAGGTCGTCTCCTTTCTATGTTTTACGTACTCCGATCTGTCTGTGTGTCCTGTCATTCCTATGTCCTTCCGTATGGCTGGCATGGTGACATCCTCAACGGGAGAGCAGAGCTCCTCTCCTCATTGTGGTATCTCCCATTTTGCCTGTCAGGTTATACCGTTTACATTTCCATGGATATTAATAAGGCAAAGTCATTTACTTAGATAGGTAAATTTTTTTTTACAGAAAGTTCTAACAATGATAAAAGAGGGAAGTCCTGTTCAGAAAGGTCATTGTTGAAAGCCTCCCAAATGTTTCAGAAACTTTACTTTCCATTATTCTTGGATTCTCTTTGTTAAAGAACTTTACAAGCTCCATTACCTGAAAGAATGTCTTGTATCGTTGACCTTCTCATCTGGATGCATGGCGCAACCCAAGCCTTCAGCATGTATCTGAAGAATGATAAGATTCTTCTTTGTGCAGTGACAGAATACTATGGAGTCAAATACCTCTGCTTATGATATTGTAGAAACTGGTGTGCATTTGGATCCCATTGAAGGAGAGAGGTGTAGTAAGAAAGTATTAAACAAAACAAAACAAAAAAATTAGAATTCTATGTAAAGTTTTTCCTAACACGATGTCACTGCAGTGCTGGAAATGGCATGGGAAAGATTCAGACGATGGTTTGCCCCTCCCTCTTTTTTTCTTTTTGCGAGCCCTTTGTCATTTTTATTGATCAATGCATCATCCATCCCTTTAGAAGAAGCAGGAACTGAAACTAGAACCAAACCGTTTTGCTCTTTTTCTTTTTCTTTCTTTCTTTCTTTCTTTCTTTCTTTCTTTCTTTCTTTCTTTCTTTCTTTCTTTCTTTCTTTCTTTCTTTCTTTCTTTCTTTCTTTCCTTTCTTTCTTTCTTTTTCTTTCTTTCTTTCTTTCTTTCTTTCTTTCTTTCTTTCTTTCTTTCTTTCTTTCTTTCTTTCTTTCTTTCTTTCTTCCTTTCTTTCTTCCTTTCTTTCTTCCTTTCTTTCTTTCTTTCTTCTTGTTGATACAGTGAGGTGGGGAGTTTGAATTTTTAATAAATGAAGTTTATTAACTTTCTGTAGCTTTCATTTGTCCCTTTTGTATTTGTTATCTCGCCTGAGCCAGAATTGGCCTGGAAAACTACATTTGAATATTGAAGTCTGCATCTGTTCAACTAGCTTACACTAGATGGAGGTATTTTCATATGCAAATACACTGTAATGTGTAATCTAGCCACGCATAACAGAGTCAAGGGTTTGAGGGTATTTATCTTTAGTTGCTGACTGGTTCAAGTTTTTCTAACCAGCGAGTTCTCCAAACTTATCAAGTATCTTTCCACCATGAAATAAAATGCCCTTGCAATCACCCTTCCCTGAAATTTTAACGACTGTGCTCTTTTAAAACTCAATAGTTCAAGCAAACGGTTTATCATCTCCCATTTACTGCGTAGCTAAACTGCAGGCTTACGCTTTTGAGTCAGTGACCAACTTTATTGCCACCTTCAAAAGTTTATTATAATGTTGTAAATTTTTACTTCTCAGGGTTAGCATTACTTAGTTGTTTCACAATTAGGATTCAGGAAACACAGGACTTCAGGAGGCACCGACTGGAATTTAACAACCCAGCGTTCAGTGGGTGCTGATTTCAAAGAATGCTATTACGGCAAACACGCAGCAGTTATCTTCATGATTTTCCAGAAAGAAATGTGTGAAGAATCTGGCTGAAAACAAGGCCTCACCGATGCTTGAGAACAGGCAGGACAAATGAACTCCCTTACTCTTTCCTTTCCTCTCGTTTCGTGTTTTGTAGGTAACAGCAGAACACACTTGTGTTTGTATTACAGGGAAGGGAGACTGCTGGGGGGCTGCTCAGTCTAGAGGTTTCCTTCTCTGCCTAATGAAGTGAAAAATGCTTGAAGTTTTGTGCAACATGATAGTAGCAGTAAAAACCAAGTGGAAAGCCTTTCCAAAACGGTCTTAAGAGGAACTGTCTGCTGTGAAAGTATTTGAGAAGAAAGTGCTAAATTGCTTGGTATTTTCTGTAGGAACCCCAGAGCGAAATACAGTTTGCAAAAGATGTCCAGATGGGTTCTTCTCGAATGAGACGTCATCTAAAGCACCCTGTAGAAAACACACAAACTGCAGTGCATTCGGTCTCCTTTTAACTCAGAAAGGAAATGAAACTCATGACAATGTATGTTCTGGAAACAGTGAATCGACTCAAAAATGTGGAATAGGTAATTATATTTCAAAATGTCAGCCTTTGTACCACCTCTGAATTGAATGCAAGATCCTCTGGCTACCTTCTTAGAGAAACTCGTATTTTTCCATTCTTGAATGTTAACTGGCTACGACTGTTCCTGCCTCACTAAGGCCACAAGTCACAGTCTCTCCAGAGGTCTCACCTTGTCATGATCGTGCTCCCAAACTTGACTTTCTCCCTTTTACACTTGAATCAAATCTTACCCATGGGGAAAGGGGTGGTGTAAAGATTATGTCTGAGGCCCAATTATCAGTCCGAATTGTAGAGTTTTTGGTAAATTATGCATTTTTATTACTTTTAAGAATAAAAACTGGAAAAAAAAAAGAATAAAAACTGGCAACTAAGAAGCATCGTGACATAAACCGGTAACAAATCAGACAGGGCAAACCTGGCTTTGTTACCTATGATGTTACTGCCTCGACTGCACAGAAGTGATCAGTTCCTCTGATTGTCCTAAACTCTGTCTGTATTCAGGAAGGGTCACTAGCTCCAAGCTCATTATGTGACTGCATCCCATAGTGGTGTCATTCCTACCACTAGACTAATCTCAGACCTTCTATCAAGGATGCATCACACCAAAGATGACCTGCCTTTTATGATTTAACCAGCTTGACTCCTCTCAAGCATCTTTTCGTATGACATAGAAGAATATGAAACACAGGAATGTGGGCTGAGATATTTAATATTCACACCCAGTTCCAACATGTTTTCACCCTGTAATCCGAATCTTCGACAAGTCATTTAGCCTTTCTGCTTTTCTAGTCAAAAAATGGGATGGGGGGCGCCTGGGTGGCTCAGTTGGTTAAGCGACTGCCTTCGGCTCAGGTCATGATCCTGGAGTCCCAGGATCGAGTCCCACATCGGGCTCCCTGCTCAGTGGGGAGTCTGCTTCTCCCTCTGACCCTCCCCCCTCTCGTGTTCTCTCTCTCATTCTCTCTCAAATAAATAAATAAAATCTTAAAAAAAAATGGGATGAGGGAAGAAGTGATAAGAGGAGCGACTTCTAACTTTAACATATTCTTTTTAATTCATTTTTAGTTTTATTTTTATCATTCATTGAGCACTTACTATGTGTCAGGTACTTCTGCTGTATGAACTTTAATCTTTGCAAAAACACTGACGTTTGCTCAGGTCAGGCCATTGTACCTCTTTTCTAAATGGCATTATTTTTTTGTGTTGATTATTTTCCCACTTAATGTATGCTTATACATCCATCTCCGTCCTTGTTCTCAAAGGTAAACTATGTTTATGTGTGTGCAGAAATCAGTATACTACTCTAGATTACTTTTCATGCTCCTCTAAAGACAGTAATTATATTTGTTTTGACATTGATCTTGAAGTAACCTGTGGATGCTAGCTAACCCTTTAACGAGATTTAATATTTACATTAAAATATGTGAATGTGTATATCGAGACATAGAATTTTTGGCTGCAATTTATAGCAATATTTTCATTAGACATTTGTTAAATTCTCTCCCCTAAATGCCCTAAAAGAACATTAGAAAGGACATAAGCCCAGTTGCGTTGACAATCTGCCACTAAGACCAGCCAACAGAGGGTTGATTTTTATCCAAACTTCACATTTTAACACATTCGATTTTGAAAAACCCCTATTGTTGCAAATAAGCAAAAAATTGGCTTATTTATCTATTGCCCGCTAGACTTCCAAGAATCCAGTTGCTAAGTAAATCTTCTTGGTTTTCCCACCTTTAGATGTCACCCTGTGTGAGGAGGCATTCTTCAGGTTTGCCGTTCCTACAAAGTTCACCCCTAATTGGCTCAGTGTCCTGGTCGACAATTTGCCGGGCACCAGAGTAAACGCAGAGAGCGTAGAGAGGATAAAACGGCGACACCGCCCACAAGAACAAACTTTCCAGCTCCTGAAGTTATGGAAGCATCAAAACAAAGATCAAGATATGTTCAAGAAGATCTTCCAAGGTATGGTAACCTGAAATAAGCAAATCAAGCAGAAATCACACCTATTTATCATAAACAAGAAGACTACGCACTGTTTAGTTGTGTGGACAACGTTTCCCTTTGGGAATTACTATTGGACTAAAATGTTTTCACCAAGCAATGGTATAGAAGCTATCCCTAGAGTGGTCGTGCAAGGTTTTATTCTCACCTCCTCCACACCCCAACTGCTTTTTAAAGTATATGGAACATTCTAAAACAAGAGACAGTCCATTTCAGTACAGGACTAGACCTCAGGAATTCCACCTCTAGATCCCTTAGCAGTTTTATTAGCATCCCCTCTGGCCTACCTAGATGTTCTTTAAACACTTTGGATCTTATCTTGCATTTCCACCAAGAAGCTCTGTTGTATTTATTTGTATTTATCTGGTAATTCTGTCCAGAGGGCCTCCAAGTGTCTTACAGATGTCCTCTCATTAATCCTCACAACATAACCTATTTTTAAAATTACCATTTTAATAGCATATGTTGTGAGGATTAACGAGGTGAGGTCTGTAAAGTGTTTGAGTTTCTTAGAGAAAAGGGCTAGTTAAAACCAAGTACTCTCATGTTTTCGACTTTTATAAAAAAAAGTCTCCTTTAGAAACTGTGTGTGTGTGTGTGTGTGTGTGTGTGTGTGTGTGTGTGTGTGTGTGTGTGTGTGTGTGTGTGTGTGTGTGTGTGTGTGTGTGTGTGTGTGTGTGTGTGTGTGTGTGTGTGTGTGTGTTATGACGGGAAAGAATCCAAGGGGAAAAGGAAGTTTCATGCAGTGTGGACTGTAAGCTTTAGGATATACAGTGGAAAGAGTTCTGACTTCAGTTAGCATTGTGAGCACCTGCCAGAAAGGAGGAAGATTTTCATAATGCAAAGTGAGAAACCCATCTGCTCTTTACCTGTAGTTAGATGACCAAAGAGTCCTATACTTCCCAAAAAGCCTCAAACATCCGAAACTGAGGCCTGTTATGTTAGGAGACTAAGATTTTTGACTTTCACTTGTACAGAGTAAAGTTTTTTTCTGTTTTTGGCAAACAAAATGTATTCTTTGAAAGTATAATTAGCCCTGAAGCAGGAAGAAAAAAGGGGGCGGGGAAGAGATGGGATAGAGAATCAGAGACTGTTAGAATTGGAAGGGTCCCAATTCTCTATTTTATAAATAAGCACATTTTAGCCCAAAAAGATGAACTGACTTGCCTTAGGGCTCACAGACAGCAAATGACTCGTGTCATTAATGGGAATGTTAGAGACTCCCTCTTATGTTTATGTCCCAGCTCATTACTGAAATATTCTCTAGGCCATATGAATGCTACCATTCTTTGTCCTCATTCTATTGAGTTTTTCAGATCTCCTCCTCCTCCATAGTAATCCTCTCGTGCTATTTATTAAAGACCATTTTGTCACACCTAACTTCAGATGAGGTATATATCACATATCCACTAATGAAAGTTTATATTACAAAATGGCCAAGTCGAATACTTTATTTTTTTGAAATGTTATGGTTTTAATTTTTCCAGTTTTTCTTAGAAAACTGAGAGTGATGTGTCTATAGTTTTCGACTGTTCATTTCCAAAATTAGGGCTTTTCACAAAGCTCTGTTGGATGCCTAGAATACATAAAGCACATTACCCTTTATAACACGAAATAATATTCAACTCAGTTCTCACAAATAATCATTTAGCCCTCCCCTCCGCCATAAAAGGGAAGGGGAAGGTTATCCTTAAAATAAATTTATGAAATTCTGGGAGCAGCTCCTTCTGCCTCACGGTCGTTTTCTGGTGGTGGCTTTAGAATATACATTATGTGACCGTCTCTCTGGGCTTTTGCTTGATGCAGATATCGACCTGTGTGAAAACAGCGTACAGCGGCACATTGGACACGCAAACCTCACCTTCGAGCAGCTCCGCACCTTGATGGAAAGCTTGCCGGGGAAGAAAGTCACAACAGAAGACATTGAGAAGACGTTGAAGGCATGCAAATCAAGTGAGCAGATTCTGAAGCTGCTCAGCCTGTGGAGAATAAAAAATGGCGACCAAGACACCCTGAAGGGCTTAATGCATGCGCTGAAGCACTTGAAAACATACCACTTCCCCAAAACCGTCACTCAGAGCCTGAAGAAGACCATCAGGTTCCTTCACAGCTTCACCATGTACAGATTATATCAGAAGCTATTTTTAGAAATGATAGGGAACCAGGTCCAATCAGTAAAAATAAGCTGCTTATAACCGGAAATGGTCACTGGGCTATTTCCTCACAATAGACCAGATCCAATGAATGAGTAAACTGTTTCTCAGGCACTTGAGGGGGGTACAGTGATTTCTTTCTCATCTCCAAGGACTAGATTTGGCCACACGGCACAAAAAGAAAGAATGGTGTGGAGAAAGAACTAACATCTCCCCCAAAAGTTCAATAAACCCCAAATAGTTTATCCAACTGATAGATCTGGTCCCATATCTACTGACTATATTTTTTCCCTTATTACTGCTTGCAGTAATTCAACTGGAAATAAGAAACTAGATCCATTGTGCCTTACTAAATATGGGAATGTCTAACTTAAATAGCTTTGAGATTTCAGCAGTGCTAGAGGCTTTTATTAGAAAGCCATATTTTTTTCTGTAAAAGTTACTAATATATTTGTAACACTATTACAGTATTTCTATTTATATTCATTCAGATATAAGGTTTGTACATATTATCATCCTAAAGGGAAATTGTGTAAGACAATTTTAGAAAGAAAAATATATATTCTGTTTATTATAATGACAAATGAGAGATAAAATATATTTTTTAATGGAAAGTTTATAGCATTTCTTAATAGGTACTGCCATTCTTCCTGTGTGGAGTGTTTTTGTAATGTACTTTTACCTGTATAAGCTGTAATATCATTTTATAGAAAATGCATTATTTAGTCAATTGTTTAATGTTGGAAAGTGTATGAAATATAAATTATCTGAATATTAGATGCTCTGAGAAATTGAATGTACTTTATTTAAAAGATTTTATGTTTTTACTATCTAAACAACATCATTAAAGTCTTCAAATTATTTTTCATTGCTTTTCCTCTTGCTTTTATTTGAATCAGACGTTAAGGGGTCTGAGGTTTCACAGTTTTCCCTGTTCTTTGATCATCAGGACCACCTGAGAATTGTTAAAAATGCAGATTCCTGGACCAATGTATTGAGAAACTGAGGAGGAGGGCAGAAACCTGCATTCTTAATAAATTCCAAAGTATCTGTTACTACATTGAAATTGGAGAATTTCTGAAGTCAAGCTTAGTACACAGGTGGTACTAACCACTTACAACTGCACGGCTAGCATTGAGAGACTAAACTAGTTTTATTTTGGAAACTGGCACTACTTAGTTTAAGAAAATAATTGGAAGGGTGAGGTATTCGGTTGAATGATGGCGTTCCCCCAAAATATCTTAGCCTGTGAATGTTGCCTTATTTAGGAAAAGGGTCTTTGTAGATGTAATTAAGGATCTTGAGATGAGGAAATCATCTTGGTGGGCCCTAAATCCAATGGCAAGTGTCTTTATAAGAGACACACAAAGGGGAAAGAGAAGATGTGCAGACAGAGGTGGAGATGGGAGTGATGAAGCCGCAAGCCAAGGAACCCAGGGACGACAGGGAACAAATTCTCCCCCAGAGCCTCTGCAGGGAGTACAGCACTGCTAACAACTTCATCTTGGACTTCTGGCCTCCAGAGCTATGACAGAATTAGTATCTTTATTAATCTTTTTTAATGAAAGAATTAATGTTTTCAGCCACTCAGTGTGTGGTAATTTGCCACAACAACTATAGAAAACGAATACAGGTTGTATCCAAGCCTCAGAAATAACAGAATGAAAATAACTGTGGGCCCCTTGGGGGCAGAATTTCCTACACTTTCTCCTCAGTCTTTCATTTCTGTATCTTTCAGTTCAAAATTTCACATTCCTGGGATAGAGACTCTGGTTGTCCTAAATTGGTACTGGTGTAAAGACTTGGCCAGTGCGGGTCTGTCTTTTTCAGTTGCAGTTCCCAAGAAAGGGATATCACTGTGAACAGGGTCTATTCCATCCCATCATTGTGTAGGCTACAAAGGTAAGACTATGACTTAGAGTACAACGTTGGTGCTGATCAACCCTACCTTTGTGAAATCACATCCAGTTATGGACACTTTGACAGAAGGGCAGATCCAGGTAAATACCACACAAACTCATAAATCTGGGGAAATAAAAAGCAGAGGTGAAGTCAGGAGACTCAAACCCAGAGACTCAGAATCCCAACATGGCCATACTTGAAGTGAAAAAAATGGTGGGAATTAAGTGCTGAGGGTATAAGCAGCAGAACAGGAGTTAACATTAGGAGCCTTCACTCCCCCTTCAGTGGCTCTAGTTCTTCCACCAAAGTTGCTATTTACAGAAAATGAAGTGGTCTCCTCGCACCAACTAGGCTTGAGAAACATTTGAAAGTTAATGGCATCAAGTATAAATCACTGAAATGCCAATTTTATTGGCTTCCCTGGTTGCTACTCTGCGTTCACTCTACCTCAACCTTCTCCTCCAAGGGAAATAGGGTATGTGACTTCATGTCCATTTCTCTTTTTCTTAAAACTTAAAATTTTAAACCAGCGTTAGATTTACAGAATCACTAAAAAGACCATATAAAGTATCCCTAGTGAGCTATTTTGTAAAATGTGACTCAATTTCAGTCTTTCTGATATTTTTTCATGAATAGACTGATGTTAAGGATCTGGGGGAAGAATATCATGTAGGTAATGGCCCTTCTCACATCATATCAGGTGCCAGTGCTTTCAGCATGACTAATTACTGTTGATATTAACCTTTGTAACTGAGTTAATTTCTATATAAGATGTGAGATACACACTGAAGCCCCCCCGGCCTTCTTTGCTTATGGTCCTCCAGTTGTTCCAACATGATCTCTTTTTTTTTCTTAAAGATTTTACTTATTTGAGAGAGAGAGAGAGCACATGAGGGGGGAGGGTCAGAGGGAGAAGCAGACTCCCCACTGAACTGGGAGCGCGATGCGGGACTCGATCCCGGGACTCCAGGATCATGACCTGAGCTGAAGGCAGTCGCTTAACCAACTGAGCCACCCAGGCGTCCCCCAACATGATTTCTTGAAAAGACTAGCATTTCTCCATTTAATTGCCCTTGCATCTTTGTTAAAAATCAGTTGATTATATTTGTGTGGGTCTATTTCTGGATTCCCTATTCTGTTCCATTTATCTGTAAATCTATCCTTCCACCAATATCACACTCTCTTAATTATTTGCACTTTATAGTAAAGCTGAAAATTATTTCTGATGATTACACTGTCACGTGGCAGTATACTGGCTTTTTCTTGCCTTTTTGTATGTCTCATAATTTTTTTTTGTTAAAAGCCAAATGTGTTGAGTAGGTCAGGAGACAGGTAAATTGTTTATATACCTGGCTATGGTCATGCCTGTCCTTCTGCTAGAACTGTAATGGAAGACTTTGCATTAATTCAGTTAGTAATTCACTAATTCTTTCTTTCTTTCTTTCTTTCTTTTTCTTTCTTTCTTTCTTTCTTTCTTTCTTTCTTTCTTTCTTTCTTTCTTTCTTTCTTTCTTTCTTTCTTTCTTTCTTTCTTTCCTTTCTTTCTTATCCCCTCCCCTCCCCTCCCCTCCCCTTCTCTTCTCTTCCTTATTTTTCTTTTTGCAATGGTTATACTCAGTGCATCAGAGATTTCAAACTCCTATAGATAGCTTGTTTTCAGGGTGCTGGATGTGTATCAGAGAAATGCCAATCTGAGTTTTAGATCTTCCCCTTGAGCTGCTCCTCAAGAAGCTTCTGTCTACACATTCTTGTTCCTTTCCCATCCCTTGCCCAGCAGCATCTTGCTGTTACTTGTCACTTGAAGTCTGCCAGTTGTGGGTTCAGCACCTAATCCTGCCCCTTGTCCCAAGAACAGACTTTTCCCCACCATCTGTTCCCTTTCCTCAGCTGTAATGAGTGTTCACCAGTGTTCTACAGCCAGTGGGTTTTCCCTTTCCCCTGCTTCATTAATGTTTTTATTCTTCTGGGTGAGGGGTCTTACCCCCCCTACAGGGCTACTGCCCCTCCCTCCAAGATCTTATGGTTCTTTTTGATCTATTCTGTGAGTACTCCATGGGGTTCACGGAGAAAGAATGTGCAAAAGCGTTGGAGGAGGTCATCAAGTGGACATGATCACTGGTTGACCTGAGAGCTGGACACAGACAATCAGAGCCTCCTCACCTAGTCTCCTGTCCTTGGAGCATAAATTCTTCCCACCATTCCCACATAATTCCTGCCCCTGTGCATGCATAGCCTCCTTTTCTCTCAACATCCCCCACCACAGCAGTGCATTTGTTACAACTGATGAACCACACAGACACATCATTATCACCCAGTCTACAGTTTACATTAGGGTTCACTCTTGGTGCTGTACATCCAATCAGTTTTGTTGTTTTGTTTTTTTTTTTAAGTCATGAAGGTGAATTTAGTTTGGTTTTTGTCATAACCAATTCCAGTTCTCTGCATTTCTCCCAGGAAGAAGTTAGGACTCGGTCAATTTTGCTGTTTAAAAACTTGATGTGAAAGATTGGACGGGAGTTTAAACTACCCTCATGAGTCCACAGCCACTGTGTCCTCTTGTTCATCCAGAACCTTACACAAAGTGTGAAGTATTTTTGATGGATTAGTTTTATGGACTAAAGAATACAGACCAAGAAATAATTTTGAAATCCTTATTCTAGACCAGTCATATAAAATATTCCAAGAAGTTTTTACTTATTAACCATGATTTTTCTATTCTACCTATTTTGTTAAGCATCTTATTCAATAGACTATCTTCAGTATGTATGCATATATTGAAAATCTTTGTTCCACTGAAAATACTTTTTAGTGCCAAATTATAGTACTAAATACAGTACACTTTATACCAGATCTAAGCAAGAGATAGAGTGGCAAACTATCATTACTCCCAGGAGCATAGTCTTGGGTTGTTCTAATTTTCTATTTGTGAAAATATCCCTGTCAAACATAAAGGTGTTTATGCTCAGGTGTAGAAATAGGTGTGAGAGAAAGGGAGAGCTCTGAGAACAGAGAACTCTCTGCTCTTCTTTGCCAATGCAGAGACTGATAGCCCTAGGAGTAGCTCCTTTTCAAAATGCTTAACGCCTTTGGAGATATTTTCTTAACTGATGCCCAAACTCAATCTGGGGGACATACTTTTATTATTCTCTTCTCTTGATCAAAGTTTAAAATAGCAGCTGCTATCAGTTCAATTAGTGTAATTATGATTGTTGATATTGAATACAACTATATGCTCTAATTCTCTTTCTTACTGTTATTTTTCAAATTTCTCTCTCCTCAAATCTAGGAAACTATAAAACAGGGATTTAACAGTAATAATAACAATTATCTCTGCAGCTGAGTTTAAATACATCTGTCCTGAAGATGGCTAGAATCAAGTTAGAGAGACAGGATGTACACATAGCAGAGTACTTGCTAATACCGGACACTAGATACTTAGTACCAACTGAATTGCATACATATGGTACATTCATCAACTGTCATCTCTGAAGCCCAGGGCAGTCCAAGAAGCAATAACTTCAGCTAGGTCTTATAGGTACATCTAGGCAGAGAGAATGAGGTGGGATGTAGATATAAGGAATTGTACTGGAAAAGCCATAGAGGCTAAAATGTACATATGGAATGCAAAAGCATTGTCTAGACTCATGTAGTTTGTATAAAAATTTAAAGAGTACTATAAAATAAGCTCAAAGAAGTTTATTAGTAATACACTGTGAATTGTGAAACTAACTCCTTTATCTACCCAGAACTCTTCAGTTTAGTCTGGTAAGCACCTCCTTCTTTTAGGTAACTGCTCTCTCCCACCCCACCCCCAACTCAACCATGTAGTTCCAATGGGGCCTGACAATAACAGTCTCTCTTTCTGAACACCCAACTATTTCTTTTGCTCCCCCACAAGGCATTCAGTGAGAGACCTTCCTTAGCATGTGTGCATTTGGAATTACTTAAAGAAAATTTTTTTCTGTCCAATGAAAATCTATAAAAAGTATGAGCCTAAAGTTGCCAGAGGCCACAGAGAAAGGGAGCTATCAGAGAGAACAAGAAAGAAGAGACAAGCAAGGAATCCTGATGATGTTCAAGCCCCTGGTTCTAGCCACATCTTTTCTTCCCGTTATTTAGCTTTGAATCCACTGACTTTCCCTTCTCCCCCAAGCCAGTTTCTGTAATTCATAAACAGGAGTCCTGACTAACATATAGAGTAAATAAGAGGTCTTTGAATGCCAGAGAAAGGTGTTTGGATTTGAGGATCTAACTGTGATGATTGTGAGGTTCTATCCAACTGAGAATCTTTAATTTTATAACATTTACCTATAAACACAATAGGAACCATTGAAGTTTTAAGAAAGTCATTGATGTTTGCAAGGTAGAATTTCAAGAAGATTATTCTGGCAGGAGTGTATAGAATGGATTGGAGCAGGAATAGATTAGCGATTATTAAACCAGAGGAGTTGACTACTAGAATAGTTCAGCCATGAGGTAAATAGGCAACTCAGACTGCAGGTGGGAGCCCAGAGTGGAAAGGGAAGGTCACAGTAAAGAACCATTAATCTTTCCAGGAGAGTCATCAGAGAAGGAGCACCATCACTGGCTATTTGGTTATGACTAATGGATTGAGATTCCTGTCTTTTTCCAAATATTTAACACAAAATAAGTCTCCCATTTCTTTGGGTTTTCTTGAGTCTTTTCCCAGGGAAATCCACCTCATCTTTTGAGACACAAAAGCTTAAGTCATATTTCCACAAAAATCCTTCTAACTAAAACAAAGACATCTTCCAAATTGACATTTCAACAGCAATTTTGGTTTTTCATGACTCACTGACTTCAGGCAAGAGGAGGTAAACAGGACAGATCATGCATAAAACCTGTATCGTTCTCATGGAATCATAGGTTTCTGAGAGACAACATGAGGTCATCTGTTCATCTCTCCAGCCTTGGTCCAGCCATTCCTAAACTAGCCTGGAGAGTGAGGACCTTGGATTTAAGCATTTTTAAAGTATCTTATTGCTATAGTGATGCCCCCAACACACACACACATACACACACACGTGTGTGCATATACGTACACAGAAGCAAAGCACACAAGCACACATGTGAACACATGCACAACACTAACATGCGCACATGTACACACATGCACACACGTGCATACACATGTACACACACACACAGAGCCAATGGAACCCAATTTCAGGACTTAGGAGCTCTCACTCTGTCATTGAGATTGGGCAAAAATGGTTTCTTTAATAGAAACTCTTACTTTCTTGGAATTTTAGAGCAGGTAGCCTTTATAGATTGTTCCAACCTAGTTGTTTACCAAACTTACCTAATCATAAGTATCACTTAGGATTGTTTGTTCAAACTATACATTCCATAGCATCCTCCCAGGATGGTTTTGAGTCACGGGTCAGGACTTGGGAGCCAGAATTCTTATTGGGCAATTTTGGGAAATATTATTATATGTAATTCTTGAGGACCAAATGAGGCTGCAAGATATTAAATTGCACAGCTGCTATCAGAACTCAGAGCTTCTCAGTCCTATCAAGACTGTCGTTTAACTTTGTGCTTCTCTTAACAAAGATGGGAAACCCCTAGCTTTCTCTCTTGGGGTGCACTTAATCCCACTGTGCATGTATCAATCATTGCATTTAGCACCTGACAGTTTAACTGTCTCCCTTGATGCTGATGTTATGCTAGTAATATCAACAGCAATAATAATAATGACTATAATTTATTAAATGCTTTCCTATTAGATCTGGGTCCATTTAGGTTCTTAGAAAACAATGTTCTATAAAGGCAAAAGCTAGGAAATCACTGATTCATCTGATTTGCCATTGTTTCTCCATTGACCCTGGTACTCACAGTAAAGGTCATTTACTGAGAACTTGTGAGGAACAAAGCTCTACGCTTAAGACCATTACAGACATCATCTCATTAAATCTGAACAACCCAGTTATCAAATCATCATCATTTTCCTAAAAGCCAACAGCTTTCAGCTTACTTCCCCTGACATTCACCATTCTTTTATTTGGGACCTCTATTATTATATAGTGCTTGAACTGGGTGTAATATTTGCCTGATCTAGTCACAGCTTCTCAAGTCTTATACACCCTTCCAATGATCTATCTTAATCACACCTTTGGATTTAAGCTTGAGATAACAAACATCACCCCTGAGATAGAAAGACAGCAAGAGTCAAAAAGGAGAGGGAAAAAAAACCCCACAATTTTGAAAAACAGAAATCCACTAGCCAGGAATCCAAGAGTAATGGTTTTGCATGGAAAACTCCATCTGTTTTTTTGTGGGATCTGGATCAGATTTTTCCCTCCAGCCACGAGAATATGCCACTCAAAAGGATCTGCCTTGGATGGTGACAAGATGTACTCTGCCATTAAGCACTCGTGGCAAGGAAAGCATCCAGGATTTGCTTACTAAGAGGGGATGGCAAAAGAAGTAAGCTTTGCTAAAGCCTCCAGAAAAAATTTGCTTAAACCCAAACCATGGAGTCGAGACTGGGTATTAAAAAAACTTAAAGCCAACAGACTGGCACTTGGGTGTAGCTGGCACTGTATCTTTCCCTAATTATTTGAAAATACACTCTGTCGACTAAGCCACATTTAAAGAATAGGGAATGTCATAATAAAGCTTCTAGAAAAAATAAAATGTGATGGGGTCTGGGAATAAAAGAAAAATAAGAGCAGATTCTATCTAGAAATAAGTAGCCAGCTTTCTCAGAAGCAGGCCCTCGTGGGTTAATAAACCTTCAGTAAAGGAAAAAGGGATTAGGAGTGAGACACACCTAATTTTAAATCCTGTCTCTTCTCCTAAATACTGTGATTGCTTTGGGGCTCAGCCTTCCTGTCTGCACAATTGATAGAATAAAACCTCAGAAGCTTATCTGGTCATCCCACGTAAGTTTCTATCCCAGCACTTGGCATAATAAACAAATGTTTTTTAAAATGTATTCTTCACAAGAGATAAATTCACATGAAGGACGACACACAACCAGTTTGTGTGATCATTGGAGGGAAATGATAAATGCGTGTTCCTCCAGGAAGCTATGCTGGTTATTTGGTGCAGAGCTGTAACCACCTCACCACAAAATGGAAGAGAGGCAAGTCAGGAGGAGGCAGCTGAGGGGACAAGGAGGCATCCACAGGCCTGGCTTTCATTCTGGACCCCAGACATGCTGGGCCTCCCTGGGCAAGTTCCTGTGGCTAATGGCATCCCGATGGCAATGGCGCTGTTCAGAGTATAGACACAGTGCACCGGCAGCCAAGATGGGTTTTGACAAATGGGGCAGCAAGTTGTTGTAGGCATCATAGCAACAGCAGATGCAGGCATTGAAGGGGTGCCCTCCCTTCACATGCAGAGCAGATGGTGTGAATTTTTCAATTACACTAAGACCCTCTTTAAGACGAAACTCTCTCCCAGCCACTGACATTTGAGAGGTTGAGTCAGCATATCCCTCCAAAGCTAGATAGTTCACTGAGTGTTCAGTGAAGCCACATCAATCACTTTGACTTCCTTTTGATGAACTGGATAAAAGAAATTCTCTCTCAGAAAGAACCATTCTGACTGGAAATAATCTTAAAGGACAGCTGAAAATAATAGTCACTGAACACCTGTCATGTGCCAAGATCTTACTTTTTATGTTCATTCTCTTAACAGCTTTACAAATTAGGCCTTAATATTCCCATTTTAAAGATAAAGGGCTATGGCCCAAAGAGAATTAGTTACATGCCCACCATTCCATTGCAAGTGAGTAACAGAATCTCCATTTTGTCTTTTAGACCCTGTTATTTCATTCTATCTCACTGGCGCAAAGACATTAGGGAAGTCAGAATGGTCAATGAAGAATCAAGGTGTGAGTATTTTAATGTTGTATTTAATGTCCTCAGCATTTTCTTTTGGCCTTAGTGTTGAGGGGAAACTAGTTTCACATAATTCTGAGTTTTGCCTACAGACACTGATGTCATGCACTATAAACCTATATAAACCTATTCTGTTTCCACTCCAAGCAGGTGAGCAGAAATTCAATTCTGACACTAGGAGCCAGAGGCAACACAGACCTCCTAGGTTAAGGGCAAAGTCCTCCACAAGACTGCCTCCATTTCAGAGGTTAGCCTACCAGCCATGAGTCTCAGGGCTCTTCAGGCCGTGGAAACTTCTGACAGACCAGCTACAAAAAGGGGTTCCCCATGCCCCTAGATTCGATGACTTGTTGGAATGACTCTCAGAACTCAGGAAAGCACCATGTTTATGATTATACTTTTTTATAAGGGATACTCCTAGGGTTAAGATCTGGGAGGGTCCCAGATATGGAGCTTCTGTGCCCTTTCTTGGGAGAATCAGATGCATCACCTTCTCAGCACAGCAATAATGTGTTTACTAACCAGAAAGCTCCACTGTCTGGAGTTTTTATTGGGGTTTCATTACATGAGCATGATTGATTGAACTCAATTTCCAGCCCTCCTCCATGCCACAGATGTCAAGATAGCTCAAAGTTCCAACTCTCTAATCAACATGTTCTTTCTTTCTTTCTTTCTTTCTTTCTTTTCTTTTCTTTTCTTTCTTTCTTTCTTTCTTTTTCTTTCTTTCTTTCTTTCTTTCTTTCTTTCTTTCTTTCTTTCTTTCTTTCTTTCTTTCTTTCTTTCTTTCTTTCTTTCTTTCTCTCTTTCCTTCCTTTCTTTCTTTCAATATTTTTATTTATTTGTTTGCGAGAGAGAGAACACAGAGAAGGAGAGGGAGAAGCAGACTCAGCTGAGCAGAGAGCCCGATGGAGGGCTCTATCCCAGGACCCTGAGATCACGACCTGAGCTGAAGGCAGACACTTAACCAACTAAGCCACAAGGCGCCCCGTGGTTGGTCTTTCTTGTGACCAGACTCCACACTAAAATTATCCAGGGGCCTACCTTGAGCCATTTCATTAGCATAAAAACAATATTCTATATCACTTGGGATAGTCCAAGGATTAGAGTCTCCTCCCAGGAACAAATGCCAATCAAATTCTTTATTCCATGCCATTTCTCTATCCCATCCCACTCCCCAAATTTGTTCTTTTCTAGCACCTTCAATTCTGTCAGTGGCACTGCCAACCATCCTTTAAGCCTGCCACAGCTTGTCTTTGACTCTGTCTTTCCTTCGCTCTTCTCAAGTAGCATGATTTCCCTTGGTTTGATTTTCTGCTCCAGGTTTCCTGGATTCTTCCTCTCCTCTCAACTTCTATTGCCACCATTACTACCATTGCCATTCAGAATTCAAACCCTCAGGAGCCTACGTTGTTGTGGGACTTCTTGACTGATCTGTCTGCCCCCAGCTTCATTTACTTCAATCCTTCTTGCACACAACTATCAGATCAATCTTCCTTAAACATCCAGGTAATTAGAGGTGATTTGTTCCTCTAAGTAGCTTGAATGAGAATCTGTTTTCTCTGTGCTATAAAGTCTCCTCTGACATTACGTTTCCTTGCTTTTGCTCAAAGCAGAGATCAGAAAAATCACCAGCATGCCAAACAGTCTTGAGGAAAAGTACACAGTATGGTAACTGGAATGAGCACTGATTCTAGAGTCTAAAAGGTTTGGGTTTGAATTCTGGCTCAACTGCAGGCTATAGATGCCTATAATTGTAGAGGCACTGCTTGCACAGAGATGCGAAGTGCGCAGTGCATAGATACTTATACATAGAACATCGAATCTGCAGCTAAATGGGTATTTTTCACATTCACCACACATTTCTCTAAACCCTTCCTTTTAAAGGCACTATCCTAATTTCTTATTGCTGCTGAAACAAATTACCATGAACAGGGGTTTAAACAATATGAGTTCATTTTCTTATGGTTTTAAAGGTCAGAAGCCCAGAATGAGTTTCACCAGACTAAACACAAGATGTTGGCAAGGCTATGTTCATTGTGGATGCTCTGGGGTAGCACCCGTTTCCTTATCTTTTCCAGCTCGAGGCCACCTGCACTCCTTAAGTCTGTTCTCCATCTTCAAAGCCAGCTAAATCAGGCCAAGTCCTTTTCACGCTACCATCTCTCTGGTCCTCCATCCTCTGCCTGTTTCTTCCACAGTTAAGGACCCATGTGATTATACTGGGTCCACCTGAATATTCCAAGCTAACTCCCCATTTTAAGATCAGCTAATTAACAACCTTAACATATCCACACCCTTACTTCCCCTTTGTCATATAAGGTAATATATTTAGAGGTCCCTGAGATTAGGAAATGGGCATCTTTGGCAAGGGGAGGGCATTATTCTCTCTCATGCCAAGTTCAGGTGAAGTATTACCTAGGAAGTTTATCCTCATGTCTCTCATTTGTATTGCTCTCTTTCCTCTAACTCAGTAGTTTTCAATTTTGTCACCTGGGACACTTTAAAAAATATTGATGTCTGGGTCCCATTCTTGAGACTGGGGGATTTAATTGGTCCAAGGTGTGACCTGAGTGAAGGACATTTTTACAAAGCTCTCCTACTGATTCTAATATACAGCCAAGGTTGAGAACCACTGCTCCAGCAAATGCTTGTGTTTTCATCTTATCTGTCAATGTCGAGAGGAGATATCACATGATAATTAAAAGAAAGACTGCTAAATGTCTGTATTCATACCTCTTGGCTCTAATTCTAACTACTGGTCAAACCTTGAGCTCTTTAAGCAATCTTTGGTGCCTCTGTTTCTTCATTTGTAAACTGGGAGGGATAAAAAGACGCCCTAGCTTTGTTGAGAAGGTTGAATGACATAATGTATATAAAAGTGTTTAGTATAGCACATGCCTTATCTTTGAAACTCACCTAGAAGATCTGCCTGGGCATAACCAACCACTCTTTCTGTGGTTCTCAAAAAATACTTGTTATTTGATGGATAGAAAACAAGCAAGTGTGGCCAAACCACATGATTGCAACTCTTTGAGCCATAAATCTTATTTTAGTTTATTTTTAGAATAGTTTTGTCGTATCTTCACTCTCCAAATATCTTCAACCAGTGTAAGCTGAATGCACATTAGAATCTTTTTGGAAGCTTTTTAAAGTATCAGGCCCAGGATCCAGCTCCCCCACCTCTTCCCTGATATATTAACTCAACTGGAGCCCAGACATCATATCTTTTAGCCCTTCAGGTAATTATAATACAGAGAAAGGGATTCCAATCTCGGACCTGGACTAGATGTCTACAACTGTTGCACTCTGAGTACATCTAACAAAGGTAATGACTTATACCTGGGAATGCCATGGTGGGTCTACTGAGTGGGAAAGAGTGTAGTAAAAGGGAAGTAGGAAAGGGAAGGGATTTAAAAAGAGAAAGAGGAAGGGAGGGAGGGAGGGAGGGATGGAGAAAGAGATCAGAAACCAGAGAAAGTAAGGAAAGATGGTCAAGTACACCTAAAAGTTATCTCTTGATGATTTGTTGGTACTCATGCTATGTATTAACTGTGCTCTTCCACCCCAAATGGGCCTTAAGGAGAGATGGGTATCCATGAAAAGAATCTCATTAGAGTGGAGATTCTATGTCCTTCCCGCAGTATGCACTCAGAATCTGTTTCAGCAAACCCGAATCCAACAGCTGTACAGATTTGTTCTGTGGCCACTGAGGTAGGTAGTACTAGAAGTTGTGTAAAACAAGACTATGCTGAAAGTTTGGGGATATTCCTTAAACAACTCCAAAGAAGAAATTCCTTGCTCATCCTGGGTAGTACACAGGTCACTAGGGGGACTGCAAGTAATGTGAGTCAGAGGAGACAATTACTCAAGAAAGTTGCCCAATCTCCTAACATCCAGTGGTGCTGAGAGGCTCTAAGTAACTGCAAGGTGACTCCCAGGCAGGTGGCCAGAGCACAAAGAAGTTTCCTATCTGCTGCAAAAGGATCTATAGCAAACCATATCACAGCTCAAATTTACACATCTGTTATAATGTAGAAAATTCTTTCCCACTTATGATCTTACCTGGTTTTTCTTTCAGGGGGGAAAAAAAAACACCTTTGTAAGATACATGGGTTAAATATTATCCCCATACTGGCGGTGAAGCTCAAGTCTTGGGCAGTGAGTGACTGATAGAGATAACCCTATCTCCTCTCTGGATGCACTCTTCCTTAAGAAAAGCATAATTAATCATGGCATAGATGATTATAAATAAACTATAAGTATTTAAAAACAACCAATTGTCTAGGTGCTGAAAATCAGCACGTGTGGGGCACCAATGAGCCTCCGTCTAAGAAGGAAAGGTGAGCACGGGGAGGTGTTTTGATATGAAATAACAGTAAATTGCACTGGGAAATGGAAATTTAATATAAACAGTATATTTTACCAGCAAAAGAAGATTATATATAACATACCACTCTCTATATATTTCTGGAGTGAACATGAAACCTCATTTACCGAATGTGACTGTTACAGGTCAGACATTTTATTAATACTAGTTACTGATTACTAAATATCTAAATAGTAGAATAAGACAAGATTCTTGACATGCATGAACAATCCAATCCTAACAACTGCCCTATAATATAGGTCATTATTACAAGATTATTCTCCACTCATATACAGGGAGACAGAGGCCCACCAAGTCAGGGCCCCACAGCTGGCGGATGGCAGGGCCATGATTCAGACCCAGGTCGCTCTGACTCCCAGCTCATGCTTTTTCCGCTGCTCTATGCCATCTCCTCTAAGCCCATAATTAAGCAAAATAATATACTCTTCACAAATGAAAAGATCTCATACACGAAAGTGACGAGACGACTTTTGGTTGATGGGCTTCCAAATATGTGGCGGATCCTTTTTCTGGAAACCGCATTTGGCATAAGGGGGCCTAAAGTCCAGACAGTTTTCATGACGTAACTCAAGGTCTCCGTGAATGTTAGCCTTGAGTCTGAAATAGCTCTGAGCCCTCCCATCCTGGCATCTTCCCTGCAACGCCCCCTAGTCCCCCCAGCCAAACTCAGACCGCCCACAGGACTTGCAGGTGGGTGAGCTGACAATGCTGGTGGGGTTGGAAACAAGGTACACTGTGATCCCCTTCTTCATCCCAGTAAGTATTTCCAATGCTCTCACTCTCTCGGAGCTTATTCTCGGCTCTGTAGGGCTTCATGTTTGTTTGTTTTGCTTTCAGGTTTAAAAAGGACTCTTAGCAGCAGTTCAAGACTTTCATAAAATTAATCACTTAGAGCCATCCAGAGGGCTGCTGGAAAGGAACGACCCTCTGTGAGGTGGTGCCTGAGACCAGATTTTGACTGTGATCTGATTTTGCATAAAACTCGTTTCCATGGTGTTTCTCTTTATCTCCATTCCCATCTACCTAGTCTTCATCAAAGAGCATCTTCCCCCAAGTCCCAAAAGCCAACTGGACACGCCACAGTTCTCATCACACCCAATAGCCTTACCTGTGAGTCCCAGGGATTCTGCTGCTCTGGCTCCTCAGCAGGTCGCCATCTCCCTCAGTCTTCCTTGGTCACATGCCTTGTCTTCCTTGAGACCCTTTTCCTACCAGGGTTTAGTTTCTGTCAAAATGGAAGCAATCAGAAGTAGTGAAAAGGGGCATTGGAATGACAGTCCAAAGAACTCAGTCTGGGTTTACTTCCCCCTCTTCTCACTCAGCTGATGAGGTGACCAGGAACCAGTCACTTACCTGTTGGAAACTCCTTTTCTCATATATAAAGCAGAGATCACAGTAATATGTGTCCTACTTGTCTCACAGACCCCTAGTAAGGGTCAGAAGAGAGAGGAGACAAAATGTAAGGTAAGCCTTAGTTCATTCACTGCCACTCCTGTGACTAGAGACTCTCTCACGGAGCTCCTTTTGACAGAGGGGAGTTGGAGCTGGAAGTGAACTATCGTATACGTTGTCATGTGATGGAATAAGGTGTAGAGTGTCAAGGGGGCCTGGAGGAGAGATCCTGGCTGACATCTGGGATAGGGAATGCAGCTAGGTTTCAAGAAGAATCCACAGAGGAAGTCAGATTTGAGGCGGGCCATGATGGCAGAATAGGCATTCTCTGAGAAAACAAAAGAACAAAGAGCATCTCAGGACAAAAGACCAGCACATATAAAGAGCTGCTTATGCTAACATAGATTTTGTCACCTAAGTGCCAGGGAAGGCACAATGGCTTTAAGCAGAAAGTGGAATAATAAGATGCATGTTTAAGAAAGATCATTTTAGGGTGCCTGGGTGGCTCAGATGGTTAAGCGTCTGCCTTCGGCTCAGGTCATGATCCCAGGGTCCTGGGATCAAGTCCCACATCGGGCTCCCTGCTCCTTGGGAGCCTGCTTCTTCTGCTTCTCTCTCTCTCTCTCTTTGTCTCTCATGAATAAATAAAATCTTAAAAAAAAAAAAGATCATTTTAGAGGCAGTGGGGCAAGGAAAACAAGAGAAAAATTATTTTTGTTGCTATTATTATTGTTATTATATGAGATTATCTCTCATGGGAGCCTGAATAGAGATTAAGTATGAGTTGAGTCAAGAGTTCAATTTTCCTCTGCATTAAGGAAAGAGAGTGAACCCTGGGGCAAGACTGGGAGGGGGAAAGAGGCATTGGCCTTTGTTCCAAGGTAAGGTGACACCCCAGAGTAGGATAAAGGCTCTCTTTCTAGGGAGTGGAGGTTCCTTAATGTCAGTAACCTCAAGAAGGAGTTGATGCTGGAAAACTAAATGGAGCCCAGGATGACAAAACTCATCCCTGAGCCTAGACTCAAAGGAGTCTAGATAAGTTCAAAAACATTCTCTTGCAGGACAAATGTCTTCTGACACAGAAAGATAGCCCTGGAGGCATGCCAGGAGGCCCCTGAGAGGGACCCCAGGAGAATGCACTTGGGTCTCTCATGCCTAAGTGTCTCCACGTCAAATAACAGTTGTATTTCCCCCTGATTTAATAGCCTTTTCTCATCCCAGAGCCATTGGCCATGTCATGAAAACTTAACTGGTCTCAGCTATGCTGAAAGAAGAATGAAGCTTGCCCAGGCCAGAACCACAGTGATAGAGAAAAGCAGTGAGGATAACGGTCAATGTTTACTCAGCCAGGAATAGAGTTAGGAGCTTAGGTGGATTACCTTATTATCTCAACAATCTTGAGATTAGAGAACTGCAGTTAACCACATTTTACAGGTAAGAAATCTAAGGTTTAGGGTGGTTAGAGAACGTGCACAATCACACAGCTGATATGTGGCATTCTGTCTCCAAAGATAAGTCTGTTTGCTGCTACCCTGGACTATCTCCCAGCTTTGGTCCAAGCGAGCAATGGCCATAGCCATGCATAGAGTGGAAACAAAGGAGACTGGCAGTGTCATGGGGAGCTGTCTGAGATGGAGCAGCCATGGTGGGTCCATGGCTGAAAGATGCAAGCACAGGCAACAGTGCACACTAACATTGGGAAGGAGGGAGATGTGGCCTGGGGCTTCTCTGAGAGTCAGAAGAAAGGTCAAGGAAACTTCAAAATGAAGACTAAGACCCTGTTCATAGTGATGAGTGGCAGCAAGCTGCCAGACTTCAGCCTACCCAATGTGGCCATCTTTATGCCTACCAGCTAGTGAGGCCTGAGGGACTTCCAGCTTGCCATCACCTGGCCATGAGTATTGTTTTCACAGAGGAGAAAAGAGGAAAATATCAAGAAATTACAAAGTGGCCCGTAATCAAATTTCAAACTTGAAAATTCCTGAGAAAAACTCTATTCTACATAGACCTAAACAAATGACACGCTAATAGCACGCTGTTTTTAGAGCCCTCTGACTTAATCTGCTAATCTATTATCAACTCTACTGTTACTAATGGATTTTCTTTGTAATTCAATACTAGTAGTGCAAGGAAGAAACTGGCCGTGGCACCAGAAGCATCTTTAAAGGCAAATAACATCAATATCTACCCACAGGGCCTCAAAGACATGTTGTCCTCCAAACCAGTCCCCAGGAAGCTGTCTGGAGTCTTAGCCTCTCAAGATGAAGCCTCTCTACTTCCATAATCCCTGTAGAACATTCCACAGTTCACAGATGACCCCGCCACTGGAACTCTTCCAGATAAGGGGGCCGCATCTCAAGATCCCTATCACTCAAAGTGTAGAAATCTAAATCAGCAGCAGCAGCAGCATCTGGAAGCTTGTTAGAAATGCAAAATCTCAGGCCCCACCAAAGACATAAGAAATCAGAATCCTCTTTTGTTTTAATGTTTTTATTGTTATGTTAATCACCATATATTACATCATTAGTTTTTGATGTACTGTTCCGTGATTCATTGTTTGTGCATAACACCCAGTGCTCCACGCAGAACGTGCCCTCTTTAATACCCATCACCAGGCTAACCCATCCCCCTACGCTCCTCCCCTCTAGAACCCTCAGTTTGTTTTTCAGAGTCTATCGTCTCTCATGGTAAGAAATCAGAATCCTCTTTTAACAAGATCCTCAGGTGATTTGTGTGCATGTTACGTTAAGAAGCATAGCTTAAGATTGCCTGAGGTCTCTAAGTATCAGGTACCACATGGGATATAATATCTGTATTATAACATTAACTTGAGTATGGGTTTGTGCTGCTCAAATAATTAGTGACTCCATTAACTATTGACATCTCAACATGTGTCCCTTGCTCTTGCTCTGCTAAGCACTGTTGGTGATACCAAAAAAAAAAAAAAAAGTCAAGATATGATCCCTGTTGACAGCAAGCTTACAATTCTGTTGGAGAAAGAAAATATACATATGCTCAGAATGACCTTTCAGCAAAGGAAAGACGACCCTGTCACTGCTCTGCATAAAATAACCAGGATTTGCCAATGCCAACGAGTGAAGTCTATATTGCCCCAGAGCATCAGAAGCCTTTCAAAAGCCTGGATGGAGCACACCTTCCTCCCCGACCTTATCCCTGGCCACTGCCTTTCCCCCAGTGCTTCGCCCCAGCCACACTGACCCTGAAGGTCCTAGAATGTGCAGACCTTGCTCCCATCTCCATGCCTTTCCCTTGCTGCATGACCCCGCCCCTTCTTGCCCTTCCCCCTCCTTATGATCACTCCACTGAATTCCGTAGGCTTACCAAGGAAAGCCTTCCTTTGACTTCAAATTTGAGGGAATTGTTGCCCTTCTCGTACATTCCCATTGCAAGTTCTGTTTTTGACTGTATTCTAGGTACAAGGTCTAGTTGAAAGAAATAAAATGGTCTATGAAAAAGCTATAAATCAGTGATGCAATCCAGCACATTACCGTCTCCAGCTCAAACACACCTAAGAGTCCGGTCCCAGGATAGACGTTCCCTAATCCTTCTCCCTCAGACTTCCCTGCAGATCACCTGACCTACTGGCTAAGCCCTGTGGGAGCTAGAGGCTCCGTCCTGCACCTGGGATCTCCTTCCACACCTCCTTCATTTGGGAGACTCCTGCTCATCCTTTATATCTCATCTCAAATGCAACATTCCTTAGGAAGCTTTCCCTGCTTCCCGGAAGTATGTTGGTCCTTCTCAGCTCGGTTCTCCAACATCACTTTGTATCTGAGAACTTATCTGGTTGATTGTTTATCTTTGCTTGCCTGTCTCTCCCACCTGACTCAGTCTTTCTAGGATAGAGACTTATCTTCTAAGGCATGAATAGGACTGCTTGTGTATTCTCAGTGCTCTGCAAATGTCTGGCACAAGATAGACCAGTGCTTCCAACGCCTACTAATTAATCATCAGAATCAACCACATGTCACTTAAAAATCCATATATGCCCGTGCTTCATCTCAAAAGATCCTGCTTCTATAAGGCTAAGATAGGGTTTCGGCATCTCTATTTTTCAAATGCTCCCCAGATAATTCCGATGTGCAACCAAGATTTAGAAACACTGTAGGAGGCCCTTACTAAAGTTTGTTAGTGATGGAATTATCCATCCTCTAGCCCTGGGCATGACCCACTGCTTTTCTAGATAAACCTGAGGTACCTTGATTGGACTGCCTTGGTCCTTTCTGGCTAGATACACACCCTATACCTATCTACATGTTGATATCACTGCACTAATAGTAAGCAGTATATGTACTTATGGGCTCTGTTGTTGTGTGTGGCCATCTCCATGTATAATGGGAGGTAGAGAAGAATATGACGGGTGTGTAATTGCAGTAAGAATAATGACAGAGACTTTCAGGCACACCTCGTCTTCCCTGTCCAATGTTCCCAAGATATCATGCCCATACCTTTACAACAACATCCCTTAACTTTCCTGGTGTGAGCATATCTGTGCTTAAACCAGACTGCCCCTGCTAGACTCCCTGAAGGAAGGACTATTCTCTTTGGTGCCATAATCTCAACTCCTATCCCAGTGCCTGCCACATAATAAGTACTCAATAAAGGTTTGATGACTCCCTGACTCCATGCAGACTGAATGTCTGAATGAATAAATGAGTGAATGAGAGGATTTGGACAGGTGGAAAGGAGGAAGAAGAATATTCCTACAGGAGTCGGGATTCAGAATCAAGGCATTCACGTGTTTAGAGAAGAAAATGAGATTGGTGCATGCATGAGAAAACTAGATAAGAGTTTTTGAAGATAGCTCCTCCTCTTTGGAGAAAGTTGGAGGCCTTTGTGGTTCCTTCCAATGAGATTCTAACAGTGGACTGCTGTACTGTGCAGGAGGGAGCTGTCCTGGGAGTCAAGTAGAGTTATTCCTAACTCTGCCATAGAATTTCTATGTTGCTATCAATAAAGGGAAGAAAGAAAATGAAAGGGAATATTTACTTAGTATCTTTTTTGTGCCTGGCGCTTTGCATATGCTGTGTCCCTGGACAGCAGTGACAGCTTCTTGTGCTATTACTGTCACCTTTCTGCTGATGGAAATGAAAGTAAAAGAGTTTAAATGACTCTAACAACTTGTTTTTTTTCCTGTGTACTTTGCTGCTTCCATTCACTTAAGCTATCTGGGTGTCTGTTTGTGTGACTTGAAAATGAATGGATTGTATTAGATTACATCTTAGGTCTTTTTGGCTCTAAAATCAATGGGTTTACCTTTGCTGTGGGGTTTCTCAAGCTTGAGGTAACTTCCTTTGAAGCCTGTCTATTACTTAGTACCACACTACTCACCATTCAATAATTGCTTACTAAATGCAAGAACTGAGTTTAATCACCTGGGTAGCTCTGGGAGATAAAGACAGTATAACATTTTGCTCTAGTTAAAAAAGGTTTGCTCACCATACCTGAAGAAACCTTGAATATTCTTGTTCCTTCACTTTTGCCCGTAATTTGTTCTCCACTTATCAAAATTCTACTCTGTCTTCAAAGTCTAACTTGATTCTCCTCTTCCATGAAGGCTTCTCTGGCTGCCGATGAACCAGGCAACATGGGAAGGAGGATGGGATTATTGCAGTTGATTTACCGATGGAGTCAGTCACATCTAAACCTTGGGCTGCTCCATAATTAGGGAATGGATGATGGGAGGCAACCTCAGGGTCCTATACATTTCCTCAAGGGGATTTAACGAAAGAAGAGTCCAAAATTGCTCTTCCTAGAATCTCTGGGCTTTAAAAGACCTCATTATCACCTTAGAAACAAAATGACTGTATCTAATTTAAAAATCTCTATCACCTCTAGCTTTTACAATTCTTTACACACTTTTCACAACCAACCTCTGCCATCACATACCATTAAATCTACATGCACCCACTACCCTCCACCTGGGGGTAGTACTGGAAAATCACTGAAGAGGATTGACTTTATGCATTACATCTCTGCCTGAGGACATCCTGAAGAGGTCAGGTCACCATCCGTGCAAGCAGAATCACCTGCCTTATGGAAACATGTCTTCTTTTGAATATACCTTTGCTCATCCTTAGTAGAACAAGATGGAATTAGCATTACATAGCCACGACGAACGAAACTGAAGTGCTTACTCCCAAGTATACACACATATGATGTCCGACGTGCAACACAGATGACTAAGGAATATGTTAAATATTCCGGCTCATCATGGTATATGAATCACAGTGAATGACTGCTCCTGGGAGCTTTAAAATCAGACAACAATTTTTTTGTCCTTTGAAGGTTATCATTTAACATTTGCTCACTTTTGTGACCCTGACAGAACAAGTCATTTGGTAAATATTTGTTGACTAAATCCAACAATCAATGGATTCATCTCTCTTTTATTTTTCTCTCCCCTAATATGACTCTGAAAATGTGTCATCAATATAATAAACACATTAATTTAACACTGGAAAACCTGAGTCACATAATGGAAGAAACCTGTGTCCCCAGGGCTTTGCTAATGTTTCTGTAGTTATACTTGCAATTCATCTGTTTTTACATGCCTCTCTCCTCCACTGGTCATGTGTTTTTTAAGGGAGGTGACTGTCTTACTCATCTCTGTATCATCAACATTTATTACAGTGCTCAGCTCATAAGTTTAGTAGCTGTTTATTAAATGAGTGAGTAAATATATTTCTAAAATGATTGCTGTGCCTACATTGACTTCCTGGCCCCTCCTCATCCCTGTTCCAGTATTTTTTTTAGAATTCTCAGCTACTTCTCTGTTGTATTTAGACAAGCAGCTTGTTGGAAAATTAAAAGTAAATCCCTCTTACAAAAAGTAGAAACTCTTGATAGAAATGATTTTTAAATGTCTTTTAAATCGTAAAATCGTAATGCCTGAAGGAACATCACAAATCTTTCAAACATAAATAATATATTGAGAAACCTACCTAGCAATAAGGTGAAATTGGTGTATCTGTTTTATAAAGAATATGTATGCTATATTAAAATGAATATGTAGATAAAACATATGAACAATGAATAGACAGGAGAAATTAAAATGCAAGGGACAAGCATATGGGAAATCTTTCATACAGATATTGGGGGGTGTGGGGGGTCTAAGAGCTCTCATGCTCTGTTCATAGGAATACAGACTGGTGCTGCCACTCTGAAGAGCTAGCTGGCATTACTGACTTTATATGCATATAACCCAAGATCCTGAGTGAATACCCCAAAGAAATTCTCACATAACATCGGAGGAGCTAAGAGAATTTGGCAGGGAGTCAGAGGCAATCTGAGCATCCATCAATTGGAGCATGAATAGATAATATGATGCACACATCCCAGGAAATTTAGTATGGCAGTACAAGCTACAAATCAGATTTTCACATAGCAACAGTACTTACTGAGACACATGATACAAGACCATTTATGTAAATGAATAATACATGTACACAAAGCAAAAGATATTTTGCAATAACATATACAACCCAAAACAAAGCAATCCACTTTAAATACATGATGATGGTAATCTATAATGGGAAGGGGTTAGGAATATGGACTAATAATGATAATAGTGAAAACTGGGAATAAATAATTTTAAAATAAGAGGGAGCCCATATGGCCCATAGATGAAAATGTTCCATGAACTAAGCAATATGATCAACTCAAGCCCAGTACTGGAGGTCCAAAAGAAAAAATTAAACAAAAAGAAAAAAAAGGTTAAAACTTGCTAGTAATAGAATTAATGTAAATTAAAACCATAGGGTAACTTTCTCACTTACCAAAATCATAAAAGGTGTATTTTACTTGAACCAATAGCCCCATTTTGTCATTTAATGATAATGATCAGCACTGCTATTTAACTTTAATTCTGTAGGTATAATCCTATATAGTTAAGCAAAAGAAAAAAATTAAAGGTGTAAAAATTAAAAATAAGTAATATTTATTATTTTACTGTATATTTGAAAAACCAAAGAGAATCAACTGAAAAAGATTTTTAAATTTTTTGTACTTTTTTTTGGTAATTTTTTATATTACAAAGAATAAGGCAAATTTGCTAAGAAGACAGGGCACACATTTCAAATCCTCAAATTAGTAGCCCTTCAGGTAGAATCAAAACTAGTTTGTAGGTATAAAGAAAAAAGTCTCCAACCACAATGGGACAAAAACAAAAACAAACTTACCATTAGTGTTTAAGATCTAGAGAAAGAAAATAGAGAGGCCATGTTTAGGCGAAAGCCTTGAGCAATGGAATGCAGAAAGGGCCACCTGACTGAATACACACAGCCCCCCCCCCCCCCCCCGCCCCGGAAGATCCACCTCAAAATATCCATAGGCCCCAAATAACCAATGGGCTACTTACAAGTAAGCATAGTTCCCAAAAAAGGGAAGATTCCCTATGTCACCCTACCTCCTCATCTTCCCCCTTTTAAAAGCAGCCCCCACCCCCCACCTCATGGCAAACAGCCTCTCCACTACTGTCCGGCGCACAGCTCCCTTGGGGTGTATTCAGTACACTTCTATCCCCTTTGTTCTACCTTGGGTGAATTCTTTCACCGTCCATGACACGGCTTCTACCCAATTGTCACCCCACATTTTGGGGTCCCCATCCAATCTAGAGACACCCCATTTAGCCACCACAGAAAACTGTAAGATTCTTCTGAGAGACAAAATGAAGACTTGATCAAATGACAAGGCATATCATGATCCTGGATGGAAAGAATTGATGTCAGTACTTTCTAAATCACTCTATAAGTGTAGTGTCATTTTAGTAAATATACCAACAGGTTTATTTGGGAAACAAAGAGCAAATTCCAAAGCCAATACAAAAGAATAAATAAGGATATCCAGGGCAATTCTAAAAAAGAGGAGTACTGAGAAGGGCCAACCTTTAATAGATGTTAACATATTGTATAAAGCCAAATAATTTGCAAACTATATCACAGGTAGATGAATAGAAAGACCCAGGAAACAGAAAACAACTCAAAAAAATGGTCCCTGTGTAGACATTAAGTATATGATAAAGGTGGCATTTCAAATTAGTGAGGAATAGAAGGATTATTTAATAAATGATACAAAATAACTAGATGGCCACTGAAAGAAAAGTCTAGTTGAATGAAACCATATAAGTGCAAGAAAACATTATCGTGATTTTTTATACATAATCTCTAAGGGGCAAAGGTCTTCCTAAACATGACATAAAAACCAGAAGTAATGAAACAAAAAAATGTGAAAATTTGACAATAAAAAATTGGGACACATCAAAATCCACAGTAACCAAAGTCAGAATTCTCAAGGGCAAAATGAGAAAAAGATTTGCAATTTATATCTTAGAAAACAAGGACCAATTCCCCAAATATATAAAAAACTCCCATAAACATTAAGAAAAAGATCAACAATCCAATAGAAAAATTAAAGGGGTATTTAGAGAAAAAATAATAGCCCTTAAATATATATAATTGTGTTCAAATGTTTTAGAAGATAAATGCAAATAAAAATTACAGTGAGATACCATCCCCCCCCAACATATTAGGAAATACTTTAAACACTTGTTAATACATGGGTTGTCAAGAATGTAGGGAAACAGCCATTTTCCTACACTGCTGGTAAGAATGTAAATTGGTAGCACCTCTAGGGAGAACAATTCATCGGTAGCTATCAAAATTACAATTGCAAATATTTTTGACACAGAAATCGCACATCTACATATTCCTTCTACAAAAATACCTGGACAAGTATAGTCACCGCTACCCCATTTCTAAGAGCAAAGATTGCAAACTATTGTTTCCAATCCTCCGCTGAAAATGTGTTCTCTTCCTTTATTGCCTTGGGCATAGTAACAATGAGGAGTTTCAAGTTAGTCTCTGAATTCCTGGGAACCCTGTGGATCTGTGTTTATTTCCTTTTGTTTCTATTAATTTTTCTTCAGGTGGTCAGGATTCCTTAACGTGCCTGTTGTTTGGTTGGTTGGTTTTGGTGGCTGGGCTTTCTATTTGTAAAATTGTTTCTAAAAATAATGTGAAGCCGATTGTGGTTACATTCCAAGAGCTATTAGCAATCTTGAATCATCTCATTCCAATTTCAGGAATTAAGAGATGGTGATCAGTCCCTGTGAGGGCTTGCCACTTAGGATTCATTCATTTTTGGGGTTTATCCCTTTGGAGTCCCAGCCTAAAGTTGAGGGGTCACCTTGGAGTGTCCATAACTCCTTGTGGTCCCATGAGGTTGTCACAAAGTCCTCCGCATTCTTCTTGCCCAGGTCTAAAACACCCTCAGAGGTGGGGCTCACAGTCTTTGGGTCTCCCCTCCCCTCAACTCCTCACCAAGTAATTCCTTCTCTCTGTTTAACCCTCCACTACTTCAGGTAGATATAAATAGATATAGATATAGATAGATAGATATAACATTTAGCTAGCTTTTCTGGTTGTCCTCATGGGAATTATTCCATATTATCTTGTGTGATGACCAGGAACAAAATTCAAAAAAAACCCTACATGTTCATCAATCAATAAATGATGGTGCATTTATACAACAGAATAAATTATTGTGTATTTATGGTTAAATAACAAAAATGTTAAGTAAATGGTGGTACATTTATATAATAGAATGCTATTTGGTACAGAGAGTCTATTTTTTAGGTGCTGATATACACCAATCTTCAAAATATATTGTTTAGTGAAAAAGCAAGGTACAGAACAGTGGACATTGTATGCTATCATTCAGGCATAAATATCTCTAGAAGTATTCAAAATAATTTAATACTTGGATTGTTTGGAGCTTAGCAAAGTGAATAGCCAAGGCATGGAAGAGAGAAGAAAATTCTTCAGTTTTTATCATTTTGTATATTTGAATTTTGAAACCAGTAATATATTATCTGTTCGATATAAAAGCAGATAAAATAAGCATTAAATAATAAAAAAATGGGTAAAGCTATGTGTGTGAACCTATTTGTCACTGCAGTATTTATAACAGCAAAAAATTAAAAGTGACCCAAATGTTCAACTGTAAGGAAACAGTTAATTATATCAGGTGTCACTGATGGCATATTCTGCAATAATATGAAGAATAAATATGGAAGCTATGTAGAAACATGGATACACTACTTTTCTATTGCTGTGTAATAAATTAACACAAACTTAGCAGCATAAAACATCATTTGTTTTCTCATAGCTGTGTAGATCAGAAGTCTCACGTGGTGAAGCTGGGTTCTCTGTTCAAGGCTTCACAAGGTTGAAATCAATGAAATTGTCAGGTGAGATGAGTTCTCATCTTAGAATTCTGCCTTCCTCAATGGAAAATGCATATTTTTAAAGAAAGAAAATAGCAATGACTCTTAAACATATGCAAAGATATTCAATCTTACAAGTAAGAGAAATTATAGTGAAGTACCCTTTTCATCAGACAGAAAAGGTTTTAAAAATTTGCTTACACACTGGATTGGCAAAGGTGTAAAGAGGCAGATGCTTTCTTACATCCTTCTAACTTGTATTAAAATACTGCATATAGCAATATACATAAACTATGATAACAACCAGGAAAAGGAGGTGTGTGTGTGTGAGAAAGAGAATAAAAGAGAGAGTACAAAAATATTAATAGTCACATAAAAGAATTTGGGTGACTTAATTTTTTGTTAATTTTGAGATTTCTAAGTAAGAAATCTCAAATTTTGTTTTTGAAATTTTCTTCTATCATCAAAATTGTATTTACGGAGGAAGAACAGTAACTTTTTGGTCTCTTTCTGTTTACCACTGCACACACAAAAACAAGTAGATTTATTGCACTGTTCCAGATCATTGTTATTTGTTGGTATTGCTGAGATTAGGACATAGGGCCCAACCCCAGGTCCTGTATATGCCATGGTGTCCCGTGTCTTGCTGGAAAACTCCAGGCGTAGGAGAGTATGACAATTATGGGATACCTATTAACTTCTGTGTGCTCACTACTTACTAGGTACATTTATGTCTAGTTAACCTTCACAATGATCCTATACGATAAATTTTATTTCATAGTATCACTGGGTTTTCAATCCCAGCTCTGATCCAGAAAAGCCGTGGGACTTGGCAAGGATTCCGCCCCTCCTTGCTCCATTTCCTCTTCTGTAAGATGGAATAAGAGTCATGAGAGTTGTGTATAAAATGAACCAGATACCTTTGATACCTGCCTATATCCTCCAGCACTTAACCACACCCATACATACTTAGTCAACTTCCAACTGCCAGCACCTTTGACTCATTGTTGGAGGTTTTTTCCTCCGACTACGAGACCCCTTCTGTTCATATATGGGAAAGTCTGGAAGTTCTGGAAGAATTAATGTATCCTCCCTTCTTCCAACAGCCCTTAATCAATGAATAACTGGGGAGTGTGCAGAAAGTCACTGAGCTACCTCAGCCCCTGGGCAAAATGACTGAGATGCTTGTTCTATTCAATTTCCCACTGTTCCCCAGCAGTATTAAGTTCCATTTATTCTCAGAGTAATTCCCTTGACAATATACTCTTTTTTTTTTTTTTTTTGTAGTAAGAACATCTAACACGAGATCTACCCTTTTAATGAATTTTTGAAAGTACAGTACAGTATTGTTGACTACAGACATGATGTTGTACAGCAGATCTCTAGAATTTATTCATCATGAATAACAGAAACCTTATAACCATTGAACAACTCCCCATTTCCCCCTTCCCTAAACCCTTAGCAGTCATCTTTCTACTCTTTGCTTCCATGGCCTTAGCTATTTTAGATATCTCATATAAGTAGAATTATAAAGTATTTGTCCTTCTATGACTGGCTCATTTCACTTAGCATAAAATCCTCTAGGTTCATCTGTGTTGTTCCATATTGCAAGATTTTCTTATTTTTAAGGCTGAATAATATTCCATTGAATATATACTACATATTCTTTATCCATTCATCTGTCAATGGACATTTGGGTTGTTTCCACATCTTGACTATTGTGACTAGTGCTTCAGGGAATATGATTTTAATCAAGGTGTTGGTCAGGGCTGTGGTCTCATCTGAAGACCTGACTAGGAGAGGATCGGCTTCCATACACACAGGCTTGTTGGAAAAATTCAGTTTTCCAGAAGTTACTGGGCTGAGGGCCTGTTTCCAGCTGGCTATTGGCTAGAAATGTTTCTTAGTTCCTTGCCACATGCACCTTCCTAATATGGCAGTATGCAAATTGAGAAGGCAATAGAGAGAATCTGCTAGGAAGATGGAAGTCATAATTTTATATAACCCAATTACATAAGTGATATCCCATCATCTTTTCCTTATTCTAATGGTTAGAAGCAAGTCAAAGGGTGAGCCCACATTCAATGGGAAGAGACTGAATGAGGGTGTAACTGCCAGGAAGCAGGGACAATTGGAAGACATATTGCAATATACCTGTTACACTAGTCAGTTTTAGATCATTCTGATAGGAAAGAAAGCCTAGATCTTTCAGAAAAAAGTCCTTTTTGGCTTCTTTGAGGCACTCTTGGAATCTTAATAGGAGATTTCCCTCATGAAATTAGCTTTTCCTTAGGTAAATATATTCTAAGAATGTAGGATGGCTCTAAAACTTTATGGGTAACAATAAGAAGACAAGAAGGAAATCAAAGTTATTCATGACTAGTTGAATTGCAGAAAACTGGGAGAGTATATTCAGTATTGGTGGACCAATCTGGATAATGGATATTGACAAAGTTAAATCAACATATATGCATAGAACATACTCTTTTGTATATAGTAGGAACTTAATACTTATTTGGAAAGAAATAAAATAGAATTAGATTTAAATGTATAGATTTCAATTATCTTTGCTGATATTGTCCATGCTTTAACTTTTACCAAGAGCCATTCTGCTTCTGCTTCCAAATGTGATGAAGAAGAACTTGTTCCTTAAAGTAGAAATAAAATTGACTATAAAAAGCAGAGTCCATGCTATTATTACTCACTCCTGACAGAGCTGTGCTTATAAAATACAAAGGGCTTCCTTCTCCCTAATCTGAGGGGATGTTCTAGTCCACCAAGTGAAAAATAAAGCTACCTTCAACAGCTGCCAAGGAGTTAAGAAGCTGGGTATGAAATTGTGTCTCCCTCATTACCTGCAATGCATGGCTGAGTTCATTCGAAGTAATGCCTGGAAATCCTCTACTAAAACAATCACAGGGTAGGTTGGGAGTTTATGCCTTTTGACCAGGTCCACAACCCACATCTGCCACAGAGAATTTTAATTGATATTATTCTAGAGAACAGTTCCTATGCTAGCATTAAATCAGAAAAAAAGGCAATTTACACTGCATTATTCATCATTCCAGCATAAATGAAAATAGAATGGATTTAGAGTAGAAAACTACTTTTCAGCAGGGAGAAGGCTTCTATATAACCAGACTATCAACTACCAGCTTTAAGGTTGGGGCCCCATATACAAAATATATATGACAAATGAATAAAAATGTTATTTCTAAATCACCTTTTCCATAGCACAAATAAGGCAACTGTTTTTTCTTTGTACTATGATTTGAAAGCACTGCTTTTATTTTTATAACATTAGAATATTAATTATCAAGCCATTGGGAAAAAAATATATATATATATAAAGAGAGAGAGAGAGAGAGAGAAAATCTTACTGAAAGTTTTAACTACTTCCCTTATACATTATATGTCTTTGTGATCTGCTTCCTACTTTGTCTTTGTTTTTATTGTGTCTTTCCAGGCAATGGAGAACTGTAATGGACTCTGAGTCAAGAATGTAATTATTCAGATATGTAGGATTTTTTTCTTCTTAGAATTTACCATAGAAGTTCCTTTTGCCCATTTTTCAAGAATGTAAGAGAAAAGGCAAGGGAATTTGACATTTATTGAGCATCTACTATGTGTCAACCATTTTTTAAATTTTTTTATTGTTATGTTAATCACCATACATTACATCATTAGTTCTTGATGTAGTGTTCCATGATTCATTGTTTGTACATAACACCCAGTGCTCCATGCAGAATGTGCCCTCTTTAATACCCATCACCAGGCTAACCCATCCCCCCACCCTCCTCCCCTCTAGAACCCTCAGTTTGTTTTTCAGAGTCCATCGTCTCTCATGGTTCATCTCCCCCTCCGACTTACTCCTCTTCATTCTTCCCCTCCTGCTATCTTCTTCTTTCTCTTTTTTCTTAACATATGTTGCATTATTTGTTTCAGAAGTACAGATTAGTGATTCAAAAGTCTTGCACAATTCACAGCGCTCACCATAGCACATACCCTACCCAATGTCTATCACCCAGCCACCCCATCCCACCCTCCCCCACCACTCCAGCAACACTCAGTTTGTTTCCTGAGATTAAGAATTCCTCATATCAGTGAGGTCATATGATACATGTATTTCTCTGATTGACTTATTTCACTCAGCATAACACCCTCCAGTTCCATCACGTTGTTGCAAATGGCAAGATCTCATTCCTTTTGATGGCTGCATAATATTCCATTGTGTATATATACCACCTCTTCTTTATCCATTCATCTGTCGATGGACATCTTGGCTCTTTTCACAGTTTGGCTATTGTGGACATTGCTGCTATAAACATTGGGGTGCACGTACCCCTTCGGATCCCTACATTTGTATCTTTGTGGTAAATACCCAGTAGTGCAATTGCTGGATCATATGGTAGCTCTATTTTCAAATGTTTGAGGAACCTCCACACTGTTTTCCAGAGTGGCTGCACCAGATTGCATTCCCACCAACAGTGTAGGAGGGTTCCCCTTTCTCCACATCCCCGCCAACATCTGTCGTTTCCTGACTTGTTCATTTTAGCCATTCTGACTGGTGTGAGGTGGTATCTCATTGAGGTTTTGACTTGGAGTTCCCTGATGCCGAGCGATGTTGAGCACTTTTTCATGTGTCTGTTGGCCATTTGGATGTCTTCTTTGGAAAAATGTCTCTTCATGTCTTCTGCCTATTTCTTGATTGGATTATTTGTTCTTTGGGTGTTGAGTATGATAAGTTCTTTATAGATTTTGGATACTAGCCCTTTATCTGATATGTCATTTGCAAATATTTTCTCCCATTCTGTCGGTTGTCTTTTGGTTTTGTGGACTGTTTCTTTTGCTGTGCAAACGCTTTTTATCTCGATGAAATCCCGATAGTTCATTTTTGCCCTTGCGTCCCTTGCATTTGGCGATGTTTCTAGGAAGAAGTTGCTGTGGCTGAGGTCGAAGAGGTTGCTACCTGTGTTCTCCTTTAGGATTTTGATGGACTCCTGTCTCACGTTTAGGTCTTTCAACCATTTGGAGTCTCTTTTTGTGTGTGGTGTAAGGAAATGGTCCAGTTTCATTCTTCTGCATGTGGCTGTCCAATTTTCCCAACACCATTTGTTGAAGAGACTGTCTTTTTTCCACTGGACATTCTTTCCTGCTTTGTCAAAGATTAGTTCACCATAGAGTTGAGGGTCCACTTCTGGGCTCTCGATTCTGTTCCTACTGATCTATGTGTCTGTTTTTGTGCCAGTACCATACTGTCTTGATGATGACAGCTTTGTAATAGAGCTGGAAGTCCGGAATTGTGCTGCCGCCAGCTTTGCTTTTCTTTTTCAATGTTCCTCTGGCTATTTGGGGTCTCTTCTGGTTCCATACAATTAGGATTATTTGTTCCATTTCTTTGAAAAAAGTGGATGGTATTTTGATGGGGATTGCATTGAATGTGTAGATTACTCTAGGTAGCATTGACATCTTCACAATGCTTGTTCTTCCAATCCATAAGCATGGAACGTTTTTCCATTTCTTTGTGTCTTCTTCAATTTCTTTCATGAGTATTTTATAGTTTTGAGTACAGATCCTTTGCCTCTTTGGTTAGATTTATTCCTAGGTATTTTATGGTTTTGGGTGCAATTGTAAATGGGATCGACTCCTTGATTTGTCTCTCTTCTGTCTTGTTGTTGGTGTATAGGAATGCCACTGATTTCTGTGCATTGATTTTATAGCCTGCTACTTGACTGAATTCCTGTATGAGTTCTAGCAGTTTTGGGGTGGAGTCTATTGGGTTTTCCACATACAGTATCATATCATCTGCAAAGAGTGAGAGTTTGACTTCCTCTTTGCCGATTTGGATGCCTTTGATTTCTTTTTGTTGTCTGATTGCTGTGGCTAGGACTTCTAATACTATGTTGAATAGCAGTGATGATAGTGGACATCCCTGCTGCGTTCCTGACCTTAGGGGTAAAGCTCTCAGCGTTTCTCCATTGAGAATGATATTCGCTGTAGGTTTTTCATAGATGGCTTTTATGATATTGAGGTATGTCCCCTCTATCCCTATACTCTGAAGAGTTTTGATGAAGAAAGGATGCTGTACTTTGTCAAATGCTTTTTCTGCATCTATTGAGAGGATCATATGATTCTTGTTCTTTCTTTTGTTAATGTATTGTATCACGTTGATTGATTTGCGGATGTTGAACCAGCCTTTCAGCCCAGGGATAAATCCCACTTGGTCGTGGTGAATAATCCTTTTAATGTACTGTTGGAGCCTATTGGCTAGTATTTTGGTGAGAATTTTTGCATCCATGTTCATCAAGGATATTGGTCTGTAATTCTCCTTTTTGATGGGGTCTTTTTCTGGTTTTGGGATCAAGGTAATGGTGCCCTCATAAAATAGGTTTGGAAGTTTTCCTTCCATTTCTATTTTTTGGAACAGTTTCAGGAGAATAGGTATTAATTCTTCTTTAAATGTCAGATAGAATTCCCCTGGGAAGCCATCTGGCCCTGGGCTTTTGTTGTTGGGAGATTTTTGATGACTGCTTCAATTTCCTTAGTGGTTATAGGTCTGTTCAGGTTTTCTATTTCTTCCTGGTTCAATTTTGGTAGTTGATACATCTCTAGGAATGCACCCATTTCTTCCAGGTTATCTAATTTGCTGGCATAGAGTTGCTCATAATATGTTCTTATAATTGTTTCTATTTCTTTGGCGTTGGTTGTGATCTCTCCTCTTTCATTCATGATTTTTTTTTTTTAAAGATTTTATTTATTTATTTGACAGAAAGAGACACAGCAAGAGAGGGAACACAAGCAGGGGGAGCGGGAGAGGGAGAAGCAGGCTTCCCGCGGAGCAGGGAGCCCGATGTGGGGCTCGATCCCAGGACCCTGGGATCATGACCTGAGCCGAAGGCAGACGCTTAATGACTGAGCCACCCAGGCGCCCCTCATTCATGATTTTGTTGATGTGGGTCATTTCTCTTTTCTTTTTGATAAGTCTGGCCAGGGGTTTATCAATCTTGTTAATTCTTTCAAAGAACCATCTCCTAGTTTCGTTGATCTGTTCTACTGTTCTTTTGGTTTCTATTTCATTGATTTCTGCTCTGATTTTTATTATTTCTCTTCTCCTGCTGGGTTTAGGCTTTATTTGCTGTTCTTTCTCCAGCTCCTTTAGGTGTAGGGTTAGGTTGTGTATTTGAGACCTTTCTTGTTTCTTGAGAAAGGCTTGTATTGCTATATACTTTCCTCTCACGACTGCCTTTGCTGCATCCCAAAGATTTTGAACAGTTGTGTTTTCATTTTCTTTGGTTTCCATGAATTTTTTTAATTCTTCTTTAATGTCCTGGTTGACCTATTCATTCTTTAGTAGGATGCTCTTTAGCCTCCATGTATTTGAGTTCTTTCCGACTTTCCTCTTGTGATTGAGTTCTAGTTTCAAAGCACTGTGGTCTGAAAATATGCAGGGAATAATCCCAATCTTTTGGTACCGGTTGAGACCTGATTTGTGACCTAGGATGTGATCTATTTTGGAGAATGTTCCATGGGCACTAGAGAAGAATGTGTATTCCATTGCTTTGGGATGGAATGTTCTGAATATGTCTGTGAAATCCATTTGGTCCAGTGTGTCATTTAATGTCTTTATTTCCTTGTTGATCTTTTGCTTAGATGACCTGTCCATTTCAGTCAGGGGGGGTGTTAAAGTTCCCCACTATTATTGTATTGTTGTCAGTGTGTTTCTTCGCTTTTGTTATTAATTGCCTTATATAATTGGCTGCTCCCATGTTAGGGGCATAGATATTTACAATTGTTAGATCTTCTTGTTGGATAGACCCTTTAAGTAGGATACATTACCCTTCCTCATCTCTTATTACAGTCTTTGTTTTAAAATCTAATTTGTCTGATATAAGGATTGCCACCCCTGCTTCCTTTTGGTGTCCATTAGCATGGTAAATGGTTTTCCACCCCCTCACTTTCAATCTGGGGGTGTCTTTGGGTCTAAAATGAGTCTCTTGTAGACAGCATATTGATGGGTCTTGTTTTTTAATCCAATCTGATAGCCTATGTCTTTTGATTGGGGCATTTAGCCCATTTACATTCAGGGTAACTATTGAAAGGTATGAATTTAGTGACATTGTATTGCCTGTAAGGTGACTGTTACTGTATATTGTCCCTGTTCCTTTCTGATCTGTGCTGCTTTTAGGCTCTCTCTTTGCTTAGAGGACCCCTTTCAATATTTCTTGGAGGGCTGGTTTCATGTTTGCAAATTCCTTGATTTTTGTTTGTCCTGGAAGCTTTTTAACTCTCCTTCAATTTTCAATGAGAGCCTAGCTGGATATGGTATTCTTGGCTGCATATTTTTCTCGTTTAGTGCTCTGAAGATATCATGTCAGTCCTTTCTGGCCTGCCAGGTCTCTGTGGATAGGTCTGTTGCCAATCTAATATTTCTAATATTTCTAATATGTAGGTTACATATTTCTTCTCCCGAGCTGCTTTCAGGATTTTCTCTTTGTCTCTGAGACTCGTAAGTTTTACTATTAGATGTCGGGGTGTTGACCTATGTTTACTGATTTTGAGAGGGGTCTGTGCCTCCTGGATTTTGATGCCTATTTCCTTCGTCACATTAGGGAAGTTCTGTGCTATTATTTGCTCCAATATACCTTCTGCCCCTCTCTCTCTTTCTTCTTCTTCTGGGATCCCAATTATTCTAATGTTGTTTCGTCTTATCGTATCACTTATCTCTCGAATTCTGCCCTCGTGATCCTGTAGTTGTTTCTCTCTCTTTTTCTCAGCCTCTTTATTTTCCATCATTTGGTCTTCTATATCGCTCATTCTCTCTTCTGCCTCATTTATCCTAGCAGTTAGTGCCCCCATTTTTGATTGCACCTCATTAATAGCCTTTTTGATTTCGACTTGGTTAGATTTTAGTTCTTTTATTTCTCCAGAAAGGGTTTCTCTAATAACGTCCATGCTTTTTTCAAGCCCAGCTAGTATCTTTAAAGTCATGATTCTGAACTCTAGGTCCGACATCGTACTAATGTCCGTATTGAGTAGGTCGCTGGCTGACGGTACTATCTCTTGTTCTTTTTGCTTAGGTGATATTTTTCATCTTGTCATTTTGTCCAGAGGAGAAGAGATTATGAGAGAACAAAATGCTAACAGGTTAACAACGTTCCCAGCAAATATACTCTATACAAATCAGAAAAGACCTGAAACCAGGGGAAAAAAAGGGAAAGAAAGAGAAAAGAAAGAGAAAAGAAAGAAAAAAAAAGAAAAAGATAAAAACAAAAACAAAAACAGAACAATACAAAAAAACAGAATATGATAAAATATGATCAGGCTGGTGCATAGATCAGTGCCACACACTAGATTTTGGGCATATTTTGGTCTGTTAGAAAAAAGTGCCTCCTAAAATTTTAAAGGAAGAAAGTCTTATATATGTACAAAATAAGGGTTGATACAATGAAGGGATGGAAGATGACTGTAAAGATGAAAATTATAAGAGATTTTATAAAAGGAATTGATAAGAAGTTGTTTGAAAAAAGAAAGAAGATTTAAAAAAAAAAGGGAGAGAATGTGACCAGGCAGGAGAGTAGAACAAAGCCATACACTAGTGATTTAGGGTATATTTTGATCTGTTAGAAGAAACTGTATCTCAAAATTTTAAAGAGAGAACAACTTATATATATATGCCAAAAATAAGGATAACTACTATGAAGGGATAAAATATGACTCTAAAAATGAAAAATAAAAAATGTTTTTTTAAAAAAAGGGATTGATAAGATGTTGGTTGAAAAAGGGAAAAAGAAAAATTAAAAAAACAGTTAAAAAAATTAACTTTGAAAAACTAATGAATCATGGTAAAAAAAAGCCATGAATTCTATGTGCAGTATTCCCCTAGCGCTGGAGTTCTCCCGTTCTCCTTGATAGTAAACTTGGTCTTGGCTTGCTGGCTGTTCGTGCTGATCTTCTGGGGGAGGGGCCTGTTGCCGTGGTTCCCAAATGTCTTCGCCGGAGGTGGAATTGCCCCACCCCTGTTGGTCCGGGCTAAGCAAGCTCCTTGGGTTTGCTCTCAGGAGCTTTTGTTCCCTGCAAGCTCTCGGTACAGCTTTGGAGGACCAGGGTGAAAATGGTGGCCTCCCAATCTCCACTCGGGGGAGCTGAGAACTTGGGGCCCCGCTCCTCAGTGTGCCCCCAGAGAAAAGCAGTCACTCCCGTCTCCCCGGACTCTGGTCGCACTCCGTGCTCACCCGGCCTGTGACCGAGCGTTTCTATCTCTGGCACCCGACCCCGTGTGGAGTCTCCAAACCCAGCAGATCCCTGCGGTGCGCTCCCGCGCCGCTCCTCTCGGGGGAGGAAGGGGAGTCTCCCCGGATCTGCCGCTTGTTGGGTCCCTGCTGGAGGAGCAGTGGCCCGACTGGGCCGCGGGTCACGGTTTATGGCAACCCCGAGCTGAGAGCCCGCGCCTCGGCTCCATCTCTGCAGCCGGCTTCCCCGCTCCAATACCTGGCAGCTCTGCCGCACTCAGGCACCCCTGGTCTTTCTGTGACCCCGAGGGTCCTGAGACCACACTGTCCCGCGAGGGTTCCACCCCCCGCTTAGCCACTGCAGCGGCGTCCCTCAGCGGAACCGAATTCCAAAAGTTCCGATTTTGTGCTCCGTGGCTCTATCACTTGCCAGAAGCGGCTGACGGAGGCCCCTCCCCCGCCGTCTATCCTCCCGAATATCGCCTCGGATTCACTTCTCCGCACGTCCTACCTTCCAGTAAGTGGTCGCTTCTCCGTTCAGAGAGTTGTTGTTACTCTCTTCTTCGGTCTCCTGTTGAGTTCGTAGGTGTTCAGAATGGTTTGATCCCTATTCAGCTGAATTCCTGGGACCAGACGAAATCTAGGTCTCCTACTCCTCCGCCATCTTGATCCGCCCTCTCGTGCCAACCATTTTTTGATGTACATACTTTCATTGATTGATCAGTCTTACAAATAAGTACTGTTATCCCAATATTATAAATGAGAAAACAGAGACTAGGAAACCATGGAAGGGAAGAAAACTAAAGTTTGTTGAGCAAGTGAATATTAACATGAGATGCACTTCATATTTATACATTCATTTACACTTTACATATGCATCCCCTGTTACAGTTTTAAAAAACTTGGGCTCAGAGTTGTTAAATAATTTATACAATATCATACACTTAGTAAGCAGGTAAGTTGAACTAGGATCTGAGTGGATCTGATTCATTGTATTTTTCCCAATTACATCAAAATACTTCAGCATAAAATTCTTTAAATGTAGCTGCTAGCAGAGGCACTGAAGAATTTAGATGGCTTCCAGCTCACGAGGGGAAGGTTACCACTTATAAAACTGTTGTGTTCCCCAGCAGGGAAAGGCATCTGGGAACATTTCCAGAATTAAATTCATCCATAATTAAATAAATAAAATTAATAAGAGTAAATATTAGAGGCATCTTTCTTGGCTCAACTGTATGGTCCAGTCAGGTCACAAAATGTACTCTATTATAATTTCTTTTCCTTCTTTTTTCTTCCTACTAAAACTGTTGAACATTCATTACTTCATTATACTTTGTTTTTTAACTCATCCATCTCTTGTTCTAGATTAGGAGTTCCTTGGGGGCAGATACCTTGATATATCCTAGCCATCTAATACCTGACACTTAGCAGATGCTCAATAAAAATCAAAGGAATGGATGACTGAATAAACAAATGAATTCATTAATAAACAAACATGAAACAACAGGGTAGCAAGCCAAACTTATTACCTAGCTCTAGCAAACTTGGAATAGTCTAGAATATGGTGCTCACACTGAAGGTGATGTGATGCCTCAAGTGTATAACCTCGAGTTATAGATTTAGCTTGGTGAGTACTTAGCCAGGACTCCGCTTACTTGAGTGGTACCCACCTCTGTCCCACTACCATTCAAGATGCTCCAATCTTGATCTCCAGTCACTGAGAGACTACGGTCCCTCTGACTCTATGATTCTCTAGGGCATACTCTCCCCTACTTCTCCTTCACTCCTCTGTTCCAAATATATGTTTTGTTTTGATGTTTGCAAAAATGTTAAATGTAGGCTTTCCTTCTGCTCAGAAAGGCATTATCTGCCTACAGATAATATGCAGAGGTTAAGAGCATGAGTTTCAAGTCAGACTAAATAGGTTCAGGCCTAACTATCATTTATTTATCAGCATGTGACCTTCAAAAAACAGCGTGTCTAAGTTTTAGCTTCTCTTACATAGATGGGGATAATCGAAGTACCTACCCCAGAGGATTACTGTAGAAATTATATGAGATGATGAAACAAATGCAGTGAGCATGGCTCCTAACACATTATTATTTTAATAATAGAATGAGAGTAAGAAAGTGCCTTTTTGTTTGGCTGTCTGGTTTATAATTACTTAAGAATTAAAACCAAGAGAAAAGAGAAATCCCCTTTATCCTCCTAAAAAGCATTGAGTAGTCTGGTTGCAAGGACAGGAATATCAGTGGTTTGGCCCACCTTTAGATCTTCTGCCCATCCTTGCAATGAGAGTGAGTGCTATGGTTGTTGACCTGGGTATTGGGCCTTCTCAGGGGTCTGGGATGGGTGAGGGGGTGGAAAGGGGAGTGCTGTCACACCTAAACCACATAGACTGAGCGAGAGAGGAGGCAATAGCTAAAGGAAAATCAGAGCAGAAAAGAGCTGCTCTGCATCCCTACAGGACTAAACCCAACCAAGGATAACCGATGTAAGATGACCTTACCAACCAAGAGAAATGAAAGCACCTTCAAATGCCTGCTTTCTGCTAATAAAAGGCATAACTTCCCAAATTCAAACTGGTCACTAACCCCTCTGGGAAGTATGCAAATAAAAGGACAGAATTGTGCAAATAAAAGGATGGATTTTCATCTGTGTGTGTCTGTCCTTGTTATAGTTTAATACAACCACATGTTGTCCCTTGTCTCAGGAAAGAATAAGTTAGAGTAACAAAATTCAGACATAAATTGCCAATATTTCCTAACATAGCTTTTTCCAGAAGCTTTTGTAAAAGTAGAAGTCATATTGATGCCAAGTTCCAAACAGCACTTAAATCAGGACATTTTGTCCTAGAGTCATTTACCCATGGGTGGTGGTGGTGGTGGTGGTGGTGGTGGTGGTGGTGGTGGTGTGTGTGTGTGTGTGTTTCAGTGGTGGTGATGTATGTGTGTATGTTTCAGTGTACCTGTATTTGTGTTTCGCTTATTCTCTTCCTTAACATTTCTCCTCATAAGAAATTTCTCCTCTCAATGGTCTTCTACCACTCAAGCCATCAAACATGGAGGAATGAACATAATACTTAATCAATGTAATTTTCTTCCTTGAATAGAACATCAGATATACAAGCAATTTTTTAATATGTTCACATGAAAAGAAAAATAGGCAAATGTAGAAGGTAATTATGGAGGTCACAGAAAGTTTCTTTTCTCCTTTTGTTTTTAAATGAAACGTACAGGGGTGCCTGGGTGGCTCAGTCAGTTGGGCGGCTGCCTTCGGCTCAGGTTGTGATCCCAGGGTCCTGGGATTGAGCCCTGCATCGGGCTCCCTGCTCGGCGGGGAGCCTGCTTCTCCCTCTGCCTGCCTCTCTGCCTACTAGTGCTTCTATCTCTCTGTCAAATAAATAAATAAAAAATCTTTAAAAAAAAATAAAAAATAAATGAAATGTACATTTTCAAATTAAAAGACAATTCTGGGAAAATATTGGGATGACCATTAAAAAAGGATATGAAATATGAAAAGTTCAAGTAATAAATAATGAACACAAATAAATGACCTTCCAGTTTGTCAACCTCCAAGCCAAGCATTATATTCCAGGATTTGGAGTTAATAAGAAGACTGCAGAAACTGAAAGTGAGCCACACAGACAAAGAAATCTCACTTCATTCTATTGTGTTCTTAAAACATGGATATTTGCATGGCTAGAGCATTAGATAAGTAGACTGAAACATCATTTTATTTAATATGACTAATTCTGGAGAAGTCCATCACAAGAAATGAAAACCTGGAACCCAATAGAGATGTTCCCAGTTCTGGGTTGGGCCTGTTTTCCCTGGAGGTTCTACAAGCCTACAGCCAACATTACGTCCAAGATGTATTAAATAAAACAATGGTATCACTAAATGAAAATATTACTGGATATTGTAGACTACCTTTGGAAAAGCTTCTTACGAAAACATACCTCAATCATTTAACTTGACAGGCCAACTCCATTATTAAAAGTATATCTGTATCTTTCAACAAATCTTGACTCATATTGGTAGCTTCCTTCTTAGTTCCAAAAGAGAATACTATCACCATGTGCTTACTATAATAGAAAGGCTCTTATCATTGTGTTACAAGTGTCCTTCTTCCTTAAAATCCAACCTTATTCCTTTCTTAAAGTCTCAATATAATATAATGTAATACAAATATAATCAATTATGTATATTATAATAATAAAATGTAACACGTTTATAATATTTATATTGTTATTTAGATTATATTTACTATTATTTATATATTTATTTATACCTTATAATATGTTTATAATTTTTGAAATATACAATGTAATATAACAATGTAACCTATAATTATTACTCACCAAATATATAGTTATAATATATTAAAATATATAATATATTATATATTATTATCTACATATACATGCTTAATTATACCTTTATAGGACTGAATGGCAATAGGGTTGAAAAAGAGTTCCCACTGAGATTTAATTCAAGGCCATGGATTAGACATTGCAGTTGTAATCATTCCCCATTCACCAGTATCCCATTTACAAAGCCTATTCCCTGTGAATCTACCTCAGTTAGTTTCTTCTCTGAAGAGACTTCCATGCCCATACTCTTTACCGCCAGAAAGATAGAACAATTTTTTAAAATGCCACCAGTATTTTGTGTAATGAGCTTAAGTGCCAGTGAATGTATAATCAGATCATCGCTGTCTTGTGCCTGCCATCTTGTACAAACTCTTCTAGTTATACTTGTCACACTGCACTGTAGTTTGTTTAATGCCAGTCTACACAGTGGGACTCTGACTTACCTGGGTGAAAAGCCATGTTATCCTCATTTTTGTTTCCAGTGGCAGATACAGTCTGAACCAGGCCACCACCAAGCCAGGGCACTTATCTCTTAGCTGCTAGGAGTCTTGGCTGCTGGTGGCCCATAGCGATCTTTCTCCAGAGAATTCTTTTTGACCACTAGGAGTCCAGAAATGCCCACAAGGAGAGCCCTCATCAAATGACTAGATGATTGAAGGGTACACAGACCCAGCCTCTCGACTCAAGGTGGGACAAGTCTGTGGTCTTCATGCCCTGTAGCTCCCCTGGAGATCAGGTGAGGCAAGACTCAGCTGAATTCACATCTCTGCTTAGCTTCTTCCCCTGCCCAGATCTGCTTCCTTCACTCCTGAAAACACTCCATCAGCTAATCACTCATACATGAACCTCCATGTCAGGCTGTGCTTTTAGGCAATCTGACCTAAAACACCTCTAAGTGCACTGATTGCTGGGACAAATGGTCTGTCTCTCCTATTAAGCTCTGAGATCCACAAGAACAGAAAAAATGACTTATTTATCTCTTCATATCCAGTATCTAATTCAGTGCCTGACAGTAAACACTCAAAAAAAAGTTTGTAAATTTGAATTAATATGTGAATATATTTACCTCATTCCTTATTCTCTTCTTGGACAGAACAGATAAATCCTAGGAAAAGCAAGACATGGGTTTAAGGATTATCATTGCCATTATCATTTCATACCAACCTTTCTCTAAGACCAAATGAATATGAATTGTTGGGAGAAATAGTAAACTCTGAAATAAGGGGGGTAAAGACAAGCCTCCCCCAATTCTATCTTACAGTAACGTAGATAATGAAACAGTGGCACCTCATCAATTGAATGGATTCATTAATTGTAGCTAATGGCCAAACATCAAATTGAATTTTGTTTTGTTTTCTTTTTTAGCTTCCCCTGAGAATAATTTTTCCCTTCCTCACTTTCATCTTACACCCATATTAAATCAACATTAGGTTGGTAAATATCAAGACAACTCTAGGAAATAAAGATTTTCTCAGTTGCATTTTCTTGGTTGCAACACAGTATATCACCAGAGATTAAAACAAATATGGGACTCTGGTCTCTACTGTATCCCTTGGAAATGATCCTATTTCTCCTCACTAAGGAAGACAGATTAGACTCCACCAAATGAATTAACAAGGTCATCCAGAGGATAAGAACTCCAACATTAATCAAAAGCATGTACCTATATATATCTAAATTAATCTGAAGGCACACGTTTCTCCATCAGCGTATCTGCTCAGGCCTATGTCTTACTAATAAAGTAGCAGGATTTCTGTGGGCAGAAAATAGAACGATACTTTCAATGTTCTAATTATAATTCCTGTTACCGATCACCTCAAAGTTTGGCCAAGAAAGCATAAAAATAATTGACTCTTCACAAAAACATTTTGTTTTGAGGTAGACATAGTTTTCTGGTAAGAAAAGGCTCATTAGGTTTCTATTACTCAAACTTGTGTCAAATAGACAAGATACGATTCTTAACACAATGACAAAAAATTACTCAAATAACATCTCTAAGCAGATTCACTGTTTGGGAACACTGGTATTTGGTCAGCTCTTCTGGAAACCTCCAGCCATTGACTGTATTGCAATTACAGAGCTATGGACAAAACAAATGAGATGAGATCGTGCAGGAGAGGCATGGGATGGGCCCAGGAATTCTAAACAAAACTGGCCTTTAATATCGAATCTGCTGCCATTTCACCCAAGTGTGGGGCTGGAGACATTATGTTATCTCATCTATTTCTTACTATAACCCTGATAAGGCTGGATTTTTATCTTTATTTTACAAGTGATAACAGTTGTCTTTACAGATACTAGATCGCTTTTTCGAAGTCACATGGCTACTAAGTAGTGCTGCTGGAATTCAAACCACAGACGATCTGTTCCAAAGCCCATCATCTTTTGACTTCATCACTCTTTATCAGGTTAGCTAGTATTCACTAAGGGTTTATTTTTCACTGAGCTCTTAAATATCGGCATTTCTGTGACTCAGGGGAAAAAAAAGACACTTCTCTTTTTCTTTATGACACCAGCACTTACAATCCTATCACCCTTTTGATATATTACTTACTAGCTAACAACTAATACATGATCTGTTCTAAGAAGCAATTCTATATCCGAAGAGTGGGCGCCGTCTTCTTTGAAGTTATCAAAATGAGTTAGTAAAATGCAGTGGATGCTTTGAGGGCATGCTAAAGTTTTGGAATCTGTCAGCAAATGAAGAAAAATGAAGGCAATACCGGGCACCCTCGATTTTGTGGACAAAGCCCATAGCAGACACAGGCATGTTCATGACTCCATGGCTTCCAAAGCCCTGGGGAAGTTCAGAAATGATGCCTGGTTTCCTGAGTCAGAAAGAGAGTGTGGCCAGGTTCCCTGCTAGAGGAAGGTGGGGAGAAAACTGGGCTGCCATCCTCTGTTCTCTTTGTGAAGTGGTATATGAAGTATCTACTGTGAGTGAAGGATGTGAGACAGAAAGTGGTAGAGGTTAAATGGGTTTGGATTCACCGTCTTGGGGAATGGAAGAAAGGACTGATAGGTGACAGGGTGACAAGAATGCAAGCTCCATGAGGTCAAGGAATTGACCTCCGTTGTGTCTCCTTAGTGTTTACACATAGTAGATGCTCACTAAATATTTGTGGAATAAGCAACCTTGGAAGAAATTCTTGAATTGGTTTTATAAATGGCAGTATCCAAGATATCATTTTGGAAATAAATTCTATTTGCAGTATTTCAATTAAATCAGCAACATCTCATGCCATATCATCTCTCTCTCTCAAGTTCCTCTTAATGCCAACCAAAGAGTCTTCATGCAGTTGAGGTCTGGACAAAATGAATATCAAGAGTGAATTGGAGGTATAAAGATTAGCCTGATGATTACCTATGTAAGATGGTTACAGGTTACCTTCCCAGGCTTTGCCTTGGTGATGGTGAAGGGGTTTGTGAGTGCTGCGAAATGAGTGTATGTAGATGAGTCTGAAGTCCTTTGGGAACACAGCTAGCCACTTGGCAGGTGCTGGCCTGACTCTTACTTTTCTTCTCTAAGGGCGAGTTTCTCAGATGCTGCATCTGACCTATTCCCTTTCCCCTCATTCCAGAGTTTCCTGGTGCTCTCTCTGTGTTTTCTCTTTTTTTTTTTTTTTTTTTTTTTGAGGTGTTTCTAGCAAGGCTCCAGAGGGTTGTCCCATCCTCCCCCAACAGCTACCCCTCAGTTTTAGGATACTGCTTTGCTGGAGATTCTTAACTACTGTAGGAACCTACAGGACTCACCTGGCCTAGAGATGTTGCATATGTGATGATTTTAGGGCTTGAGATCTACCTTCTCCTTGGCCCTCCATGTCATCGACTTTTCATGACCTCCACTCCCTTAAGGCACCAGCTCCTGTGTGTTCAGCTCTTGCTTCTACCAGCGAAAATAGGAAGAAGGGGAACCAGCAATGTGATGTATTAGCCAAGTTGAAGCCTTCAAGTTATATTTGCAAAACTGACAAAGCACTTTATAATCTCCATATAAAAGCCAAGTTGAAACACTTATTAAATCTGTATAAAATATACAAATGAGTAAATTATTGCTAATGGCATGACTTTCTGTACTCTTCTTCAAAGCTAAACCAGAAAATTATTTTCATTTTTTTTAAAGAGGTTTTTATTTACCTTTTCAGACTCTCCCATGAGCCCCTAGAAGTTGACAAGGGCAGGATTTTATTTTATTATTATTATTTTTAAAGATTTTATTTATTTGACAGAGAGAGACACAGCGAGAGAGGGAACACAAGCAGGGGGAGTGGGAGAGGGAGAAGCAGGCTTCCCGCCAGGCACGGAGCCCGATGCGGAGCTCGATCCCAGGACCCTGGGATCATGACCCAAGCCGAAGGCAGACGCCTAACAACTGAGCCACCCAGGAGTCCCAAATTATTTTCATTTTAAACAACAGATTCGTTTATTGCATTATCCAGGATACCTCACTAATCCATTTCAGCTTTTTAGTATAATATGGTTCTATCTACATTTGTAAACAAAAGACTGAGCTGCAAGAGAAATGACGAGAAAAGCTAGGCCTGCATTTCAGAGTAACATGCAAAAACCATTAAACCAGAATTCATTTTAAACAAGTTTCTGCTAGATAGTATGGGTTGAGCGTGATTACTAGTTCTAGGAACCCATTGGGAAACAAATAAAAGTTAAACATTGCCCTGGAAAATTGATACAAGTGAGTTGAATTCATTTATCTATTGAAAAACAAATAGAGCTCAAATTTGGCAAGAAGAGTAGGATATCTGGGGAGGAGATGGTATCCCAAGGATGTAGATGAGAACAAGTTATGTTAAGAAAAGTAAAAGGTACAGAGATGGAATTTTACACAATTACTCAGAATGTGGTAGATTTATATTATGTCAATTTAGCTCCACTGGAACTGAATTTCAAAAATTCCCTTGCCTGCATAGCTCCTGGTTGGCATGAAGTATCAGCCACACTCTTTGTGCATGCCGAAGGTGAAAGCAGGCAATGAGGCTCCTGGTAGCTTATACACACTGTTGCTTGTTGCTGGCTTCTCACCTTGGGGTAGCATCCTCTCCTCCAGTTCCTGTACCTCCTGCCAAATCCTCATTTGGCTTCTCTGGCTCCTGGGCTAGGAGCAGAATGAGTTCCTTGATGAAGGGCACTAGCTTCCCCTGCAGGATACCCCCATTCCCCATGTGGCATGTGTAAAGGCAGGGAGAAACCGTCATGGATTTTAAAAGCCTGTCCTCATGGGCTCCAATCAGCATTGCAGGTTCCTGCTTGTGCTCTCTTTCCCTCACATCCATCCTTCTTAACTGCCTGCCCTGTGGATGTCTGTCTCCACCACCAGATCCAGAAGGAAACATCTCACATAACAGTTTAACCATGTCCCGCAACTGTGCAAGGCCAAGCCACTATTATAGACCCCTATTTAGATATTAATGTGTATTTCAGAGATTTTGTGTTTCTCTGATCACACTCTGACTAAAACACAGGGAGATATTATTAGAGTGGGGAAACATTGGGAGGATAATTGGATAAATCATCTGTAATTTTTCAGAAGAAAGGAAATGACTTTGACTAGGCTATTGTTGCCATAAAGTTCTCCATGATGCTCAACAAAGGTAAACCAATGCTATTTAAGACCTTCGTATCTTCATATAACTTTA